>NC_137885.1:22342704-22345204 GCF_963924005.1 Protomyctophum bolini
TGGGCTCTTGGGAAATTATCAAATTAACTTATTTGACATTATATGCCCATATATTTACTCATTCTCAACTAAATAAGCTAGCTAATAGCTGCAAGTCTGACAAGTGACAATGACAACACAACATGCAGTAGCAGCTAGCTTGTTGCTACTTGTTTAGCTCAAATAACTAGACAGTTTATTCATGATTCACTGTTTAGTAATCACATTCATACCTTCATTCATACATTCATACCATTTTTTTCTTTCTTCCCTGATGACCAGAGGGTTGGTTTGGCCTCTTGGACATCACAACACCAACAAAAAAAAACACCACGACGAGTGGACACGACAACACAGTACTTTATTTGTTTATTTTCCCCATCAGTGCACCATGCCGTTTGGCTGGGGGCGGGGGAGGGGGCATTCCACCGGCCACACCCCCCACCCCTGGCTGGCTGGATTTAGTAGCAGGGGTGGGGGGGCAGGCAGCAGAGCAGAACAGCCACAGCGTCAGCTCAGCTGTTTTGCTGCGCGCAGCGCTTGAAAGCGAAAGTATCTGTGACTGGGCTCTGCTGCCCCCGTCCCCTCCTGATGCCCCAGGCTATTGCCTGACTTGCCTGATGGGAGGGCCGGCCCTGTGTGTGTGTGTGTGTGTGTGTGTGTGTGTGTGTGTGTGTGACGTGTGCGTGCGTGCGTGTGTGCGTACAGTACGTGTTATCACGCACGCATACACACACACATACACACACACAAACCTTCAGTTTATGTGCATTTTTCCAAATTAATACCAGCGCAGACACTATTACACCACACTGAACACTATTAACAGTTTTACTGCGGAATTAATTAATGGCAATGCCCCGTTGACTGCCTACTACGAGCTTGTAGGTCTGCTATTTTTGAAAAATCGAAGAACGACTGACATAGAAACATGGCTTTTTCAGAAAACTGTCAGGATGTAGAAGACACTTTTAGAATCTGATCTCAGGTCAAAATGGGTTAAACGAACACTCATTTCCTGGTGCGTATCAGCTAAGAAAGGACCAGCTCCTTCCTTCTCTCTCTCTCTCTCTCTCTCTCTCTCCTCTGTGAAGGAGAGCATCCATCCTGGGCTCCGCAGCGGGGCTGCAGCGGCAGAGAGCATTCCTCGCAGGCCACCGTGTTTACACTGTGGTGTAAATGTTTAGGAGAAGAAGAATGGGAGCTCCTCGTTTCAACTGCGATAAAGAAAGAAAAAAGGCTCCACGTGGCCCTATATATAACAGCCAGAGCGGAGATAGATGTGTACATATACACTTATACATACATGGGCACGCCGCGAGCACGCGCACAAACAGTGCAATCATGCCGCATATAATACAGTATGCGCGCTGCACACACGTGTGCAAAGAGGTTATGTTGACACGCGCATGCACATGCTTGAACGCATGGCGGAATGGTAGCCTGTAGTGGGCCACTTGCTCTCTCTCTAGTTCAGCTGAGGTCAGCGTCCACAGGGGAGAGAGAGAGAGAGAGAGAGAGGAGAGAGAGAGAGAGAGAGAGAGAGAGAGAGAGAGAGAGAGAGAGAGAGAGAGAGAGAGAGAGAGAGAGAGAGAGAGAGACATACAGACAGACAGACAGACAGACAGACAGAGAGACGGCGAGAGGGACATGCAGACATACAGACAGACAGACAGACAGACAGAGAGATGGCGAGAGGGACATGCAGACATACAGACAGACATAGAGACAGATAGGGGAGGAATGGGGGGGGGGTGATATAAGGAGGGAAGGAAAGGTGGGGGAAGTGGTGGTGATGATGATGACAGGAACGAGGGAATGAGAGGAATGGAAAATAGAGGAGAGAATAAACAGTGTTGCTCTCGGTGTGTCACTTGAGTCCAAGCAAGGTCTCGCGCAGTGCTTCTCAAAAGGTTTTCATTTTTCGAGGGCCCGCGTAACTCTGAGACGTGTACACCAGGCTGGAACCAAACCTGGTTCCATTGTGTACACTCTCCGAGTTACAGACCTGTTACTAAAAGGGACATTCGGAGCCCATTACAAAAGAATAGAGTCAGTCTGCACACCGACAGTACCGAAAATGCTCTGCTGTGTTCTTATTGCATCGTCGACGTTTCGATCTATTCAGGACACATACACGTCATGTCCTGATGGAGATTTAGTTTATTTTCCTCCGCTTAGTAATGTACTTAAATTCCGGGGGCTCCTCTCGTCTGACCTGAGGTCGAAGCAGGGGGGAGACTAAGGCGCTCAGGGAGGGAGGTTGTAACTCGTAAGGATTGTTCAATCGTGCCAGCTATAGCACAACTAAAACATCCCCCAATATGTTGGTATTCACTCTCGTTTTGAGTGACCTGATGACTGCATTAAGGCATTGAGCATCTGAGATGGGGCCACCTATACCGGAGGGCGAGAACCACCGTGCTCTCTCTCGCCTCCGCATGTCGTGGTCCAGTAGTGTCATGGCAACAGAAGCACTTGAGGCTATTTCTGTCATGTTTTGTTGTTTTTCTTTAGCAGG
>NC_137885.1:22347704-22432704 GCF_963924005.1 Protomyctophum bolini
CATGGGGACAGAACAGAACCGTACTGGCTACACTGGGGACAGAACAGAACCTTATGGCTACACTGGGACAGAACAGGACCTTATGGCTACACTGGGGACAGAACAGGACCGTACTGGCTACACTGGGGACAGAACAGAACCGTACTGGCTACACTGGGGACAGAACAGAACCTTATGGCTACACTGGGGGACAGAACAGAACCGTACTGGCTACACTGGGGACAGAACAGGACCGTACTGGCTACACTGGGGACAGAACAGAACCGTACTGGCTACACTGGGGACAGAACAGAACCTTATGGCTACACTGGGGGACAGAACAGAACCGTACTGGCTACACTGGGGACAGAACAGAACCGTACTGGCTACACTGGGGACAGAACAGAACCTTATGGCTACACTGGGGACAGAACAGAACCGTACTGGCTACACTGGGGACAGAACAGAACTGTACTGGCTACACGTGTGGTGCATGGTGTTTTTCATGAAACTGTGTCCTTTGGGCACGTCACTGGACAACCGCAGCCATAAATGTGCCATTTATGCATTATCTATGGACATTTCCACTGAAAACACTTTCTTTGGCTGGAAAAAGCCTTTGACCTTTCCTCCAAGCCCATTCATGTTTCACTTGAACTTGAGCCGCGCTGTGTAATTATCTCCATTCTGACCAGTCGCTCCTGAGTGCACATTGCACATTGACATCCAGGTGTGTGTGTGTGTGTGTGTGTGTGTGTGTGTGTGTGAAGGGGGGGGGGGGGGAGAACACCTGTTCTCAAGTGTACTGGCCCCCCACATTAAGCCTATTCTGGGGGTCTTCCTCTCAAAGTAATGGGTAAACATTCTGCACATTGACATTAAGGCCAACATTCCAGGAAATTCTCTGATCGGCTATTTTCGGAAAAGAGATTTGTGGTGTGAAGGGGAAACAAGGAGAGGGCCAAGTACCCTGCCTGGGGGAACACCAGTCAACAAAGTATACCGTCTCTGTTGGGTGGAAACCTCATATGTCCAAAAATAGCAGATTGATAAGCGCAAAATGGGTTAAAAGTTAAAACATTTAATCCACTGCAATTATGAAGCCTGGGAAAATATTCTGAGATAAATTGATTCTAAAAACAATCTGGTGCCATAGACATTTTTCTTGTTTACTTCCATCACATGGGAACCGGAGCGATACAGAAGGGTGCAGAACAGTGTATGAAACATAATCAATACAGAAGGGTGCAGAACAGTGGTATGAAACATAATCAATACAGATTTAAAAGACGTCAAAAGACGATGTCGGCGCCGACGGCCAAAAGACAAAAAGTTGTGAATGCCCTACATTTCGGCCAACATTTTTATTTTCCAAAGACTATTTATACATTTGAGAATGAGTACTTCTACTTTGGGCACTTTAATTACACTAGAGCGGTGCCCGTGGGGCCTCTACAGCGGTGCCCGTTGGACACTGGCCTATAACGATGCAAGTTGGAAATGCATGCCCCACCCAGATATTATGTCTGTGTCCCTTTTATGCAGATTTTTTGTCAGGCATGCCCAAATATGGAGTCTATGCAGACGTCAGAATGACGTCAGAACAGGCCAGCTTCATATATGGACCCTGGGCAGGGGCCATTTGGGGGCAGTCGACACTTGGCACGGTGTGGAACGTGTGTGTGTGTGTGTGTGTGTGTGTGTGTGTGTGTGTGTGTGTCAAATTTGAAGTCGTCAGGGCGAAACAGTTCTCGAGTTACGTGGATCACACAAGGACAGACTTGGGTGCATTTATAGATAGATAGATAGATAGATAGATAGATAGATAGATAGATAGATAGATAGATAGATAGATAGATAGATAGATAGATAGATAGATAGATAGATAGATAGATAGATTTTGATGCCAATACTTCTGCACTTTTACTCAAGTACATTTTGAATACCGGGTCTCTATAGTTTGCAACCGAATATTTCTGCATTGCATAATTGATACTTTCACTTTTAAGTAAAACATTTCAATACTTGTGTGCACCGTACTGGCCAAACCAGTCACCGCATGCATGCCTTTGCAGATCGAACCCGTTCAAACCGCCTGCGTGAAGAAGACGGCCTCGCCATCGGCGGAACCTCTCTTCGTTTCTCACCGCGCACAGATCATTTCCTGTCATGCATGCATGCAGCCGTCGTTTCATTTCATTATTTATTTCTTCATAATACGTCGACCCCCCCAGGGTTAAAATTAGAAAGAAAACACAGATGTTTCAGGGCCCCGTTCCGTTCCCTCGCATCCCTCTCTGCCATTAGAGCGAGGGGGATCTCGGTGTCTCTCATGCTTTTTCGTTTCGACACAGCCATTTTTAGTTATAACGTTTCGAAGCCGGGCTTTAGGATTTTTTTTTTTCCACTGTTGAATTTGGCAGGCCTTATTTGTGTTGACACATTTTATTCCCCCGCTGTGAATAAGCGATGCAGTGAGTGAGGGGCCGCTTGGAGAAGGGAATAACCCATTCTGACCTGAGATCAGATTCTAAAAATGTCGATTTTTCAAAAATAGCAGACCTACAAGCTCGTAGCGTGCCACTCGGTGGTGCGCTACGAGCTTGTAGGTCGTACGGACGAGCTTGTAGGTCGCACGGATTTTGAATTATATCAGATCATATGTACTCACAGACCTTATTGAATGCCATTGCTTCTATTTCTGAGTACTCGTTACTTTGTGCTGCATCAGAAGTTTGGGAAGACTTGAGATCTGTTTTGGTGTACAATCGATAACATGTTCTGTGAAAGTGCACCTCGGCACCTATCGCATTACGGCTTAAGACAGCAATGACTCTACTGTCCATTTTAGAAACAGTAGCCTTGCGTAATGCTTCCTCTGTGACACATTTTATTAAATACATACTTTCTCATAAACAGTTGAGCTTGACCCTGGTTGTCTAATTGATCGTCGTATTTTAACGTCATCATTGGATGATGTTGCATTTTCGCTGGATTGTCGCTGCACAATAGTGTCTAAATCTCTTTTCATTGTGAACATTTTCCTGCACTTAGCATGATATTGTATTTTGGGGATTTCATTTGGAGGCAAGTTATGTGCAATATCCAGGAGGGGCTGAAATTCACGGATCTGGGCGGCTTGTAATAACGTAGCCCATGAATTTAAGTCCCTCGGTTCTACTAATGGGGCCATTGGAGATTCCAAAGAACTGTGTACAACACAGTCAGTGGACTCCTGCCTATTGATTACTGGTCTCTGATCTGGTTCCATGCTTGCTTGCTTGCTAATGCTTGCTTGCTGACTGGCTTGCTCACTGCTCTGTCTGAGTGGAGAAACAAATCTGAGCTCCAGTCAAACTGGGGCTTAAATAGGGCTGGCTTGATTGTAGTATGATTGTCTCCAGGTGGTGTCCACCTGCCAGGCAGGAGGCTCAGACACGCCCACTCCCAGAACATAAATTACTATCAGTGAAATGAAAGATATGGACAAGATCTATACCGACTGAAAGAAAATATTATACCATTGCTGCTTAATGTTGATGCTGTTGATTTTCATATAATATCCTTATAATACAAGTTAATACATTAAACTATGCCTGGAATTGATGGGGACTGAATTATAAAACATTGTAATGACAAAAAATGGTTCTTGGGAATATAGAATAAAGGTATACAAGAGTGGATCTGGAGATTTCCGGGGCGCGACAGGAGAACGTGCAACCAAGTATAAATTCAGCCTGTTCTCACTTGTGTTAATGTGCAAGTCGGATAGTCATGCTTCAATGTCAAGTTTTTCATGAGGTCAAATTCAAGTGTGCGTGTGTGCGTGCGTGCGTGCGAGAGAGAGACTAGATATTTTACAATAATAAATCTCTATAAGGGAATACCAGCACTCCTTTAAGGCATTTAAGTTGGCATGATATATTGCAGAGCAGACAGAACAAGGTACGCGTTTCAGCGTCAAGCCAACAACAACCTTATAGCATATTATACCATATCGTGCCCTTTATGTAAAAGCACTGTACATGTGTTAAACATTGGTGGCTTGTCCAGTAGTTCATCGTCACGCACGCACGCACGCACGCACGCACACACACACACACACACACACACACACACACACACACACACACACACACACACACACACACACACACACACACACACACACACACAGATGTCTTCCTGTTCCCCCTCTCTCCAGCCCGTCCTGTCCTCCCTCCATCTCTCCTCTCTCCCTCCATTATTCTCTCCTTCATCTCCTCCTTCCTTCACTTCCTCTCCTTTCATCCCCCCATCTTCTTCTCCTTCTTCCTCTTGCTCGCATTCTTTCACTCCCTGCAGTTCCACTCCCTGTCATCCCCCACTGCCTCAGGGCTGTGTGTGTGTGTGTGTGTGTGTGTGTGTGTGTGTGTGTGTGTGTGTGTGTGTGTGTGTGTGTGTGTGTGTGTGTGTGTGTGTGTGTGTGTGTGTGTGTGTGTGTGTGTGCGTGCGTGCGTGTGCGTGCGTGTGTGTGTGTGTGTGTGTGCGTGCGTGCGTGCATAATCACCTCTGAGCTGTGGTCACACTGGGACCATTGAAACACCATTTTAGGAGACAATGGACTCCTCCTACATCACCATATACTCCTGAGGCTCAACTGAACTCACAACAGAGGAGTGGAGGGGACCATCCCTCTGTCTGTATCTCTCCTCTCCTCATCCCTCCCTCTCCTATGACTCCTCCTCAGTGGTGGAAAGGTATATACTTTTTAATGAGCTAAAAGTATCAATACTGCAATGTAGAAATGCTCCAACTGTAAACACCAATACAATATCTACAATGCGTCACATATCACGATACATTGTGAGCTCGTAGATCATCTATTTTGCACATGGTCCAAATGTATATACCGTATATAGGGCTGAAGTGGTTACTGTATGTTTTTATGAATAATTATCTAAATCTAAAAAAGGTTTCAAAGAGTTGTATAGTGAGTAAAAGTACAATGTTTGCTTCTGAGAAGTAATGGAGTAGAAGTAAAAGTATTGAAAATTGGGAATACTGCAGTAAAGAAATACCCCAGAATTGTACATTTACGTAGTTGCACTATAGAGCACCGAAGTTTGACGTCACTTTCAGTAGAGGGCGCCAATACACAGGTTCATGTATTTTTTATTTGCATGGTAATCCCCATAGGGAGATTTTAGGTCGCTTCATATAAGAACTGTGTTTGAAAAATAAACCGACCACCCTGGCCTTTCTGTCAGGGGAGTGGCTGAGTGTCGTTAATGATGTCCATTCATATTTGATACAGCCAGTTTCTGGAGAAAATGGAATTAATGTGGCCGCAAAAGCCTTGAAACTATATGAAGGCAATGTCGCTGCTAATATAGGTCACGCCCAGCTGTCAACACATTGCGTTCTTGAGATTCCTTGTTGACGTAAGCTCAGCTGGTGGTGACTCGACTCGTACTAACCACGAAACATTAAATATCAATAAAAATAAACGTAATAAACATTCAGTTTCTGTTGTGCGACGGGCAGATGCAGCAACCCCGCCTACCCGGAAATGTAGTCTCTGGGTTGTTTGACTCGTTTATAACGCTTATTTTGTTACTCTTTGGGTATATTTGTACATTTCCACCTTCAGTCGATGCTTCATATCCATATGAGTGAAAAGGCTGGGGTGATCGGTTTATTGTTCAAATACAGTTCTTATATGAGGCGATCTAAAATCCCCCTATGGGGATTATAATGCAAATAAAAAGTACATGAACCTGGGGACTGACGCCCTCTACTGACAGTGACGTCAGGACTTCGGTGCTCTATAACCCTTTATGCAACTGCTCTCCTTCTCTCTCTCCCCCCCCCCTCTCTCTATCTATCTCTCTCTCTCTCTCTCCCCCTCCCTGTCGTCCCACACTGGAGGAATGTGGGTTCTCCAGTACAGTAGGCGTACAGTATAGGCTAGTAAAGTCTACCTTTTCCCATAGTATGAGCTGGAGCTGGTTCGCAAACTTTTTCTTGTCTATAGGATCCCCAAATTCATATCTATTTGTCCGCCAGGACCCCCATCTGAAAATGTTTTGTGCCAACTCAAACGCTTTATAGATCTGCTATTTTGGCTAGAAGTTTGCTGGATTTCTGAGGAAGTGTGTATGAAACTTCATGTGCAAAGACTTACAAAACTTGCTTGAGATACGTAATTCAAATAATGAACTTAACGGTGCCATTAGTTTTGATCAAAGTTATGCTATTTAATGCATCATAAAGCACAGATTGATATGAAAAGTCTAGCCAACAATAGTCCCTCGATTCATTTTACAAACTAAATTCAAACACCCGTGACTTATAAACCGTCCAGTGATGTTTGGCCAACTCAGTTTAAGTTTGTCAGTAATTTTTATGACTATGGTGAACATTTACACAAATAAATTAAATCTAACAACGAAGCTCACGGTAACAGGGGGGAAATTGTTAGTTTGTTTACTTTGTAGCTGATGCCATTAAAAAGACGTCATGTTCATTTGGACTTCATGCTCTGTCCTCCAGTTGACCGATTGATTGATTGAATACTTTATTAGACAGAAATATTAACGGTGGAGGGGAAAGGAACTGGTTGGAATAACCAGGGAAACTCCCCCCTGTCCGGTGAAAAGAAGCGGCTTGGACTCCTCATGCATTGAAGGAAGCATGGGGTCAGTCCGTTGCTCTCCCCAGGTTGGCAGAGGTAGTGTACAGCCCAGGATTACATTGGATAATTGACACTGGGTGATAACATGGGTTACAAAATCGTGCGATAAAAAAAAGGAAAAAAGAGAAAGAAAGAAATGTAAACGGCACGTGGTACAGTAAGACATTAAAACTAAAAGCATAACACAAAAAAAGACTTGTTTCCATTGTGGACCTGTATGTATTCAATTCACCCAACATAGCACACAAAACTAGCACAATAATCCACGTCATCAACAAACACTAAAGCGATGGATCAAAAGGTAATTTTCACGTTGACAGATGATGGCAAATATTGTGAAAGAAACCATGAGGTTTCTCAGTAGAAGAGCAGGGAGACCAACCAACAACCACTGCAGAGGTGTATTCCACAGATTGGTCAAAATAAAGTATTTACAGCTTTAAGTGGTTAAAACTGCTCACCGCAAGTAATAGATTGGCTATTTTCACTGCTGCTTAAACATTTGTTTTCTACTTTATGGAATGTCTTAGATTTTTTTGCTATTTTTCTATTAATTTACTGAATCTTTTGTTTTGAATCCATGAATTTTTTTCCCCGCTTATTATTATTATTATTATTATTATGTTTTAATTGAAAACAAAATATAGGAAACTGGGGTTTCCTTCATTTCCAGACCCATTGTTTGGGAAATGTATTGTAACAGTGTTACAAAACATGATTCTGCCTGCATCTGATAACAAAGTAGGCCATCAAAGTACTATTGTGTTGGGGAACAGGTTTTGCAGAGTGTGACAGCCCGACGAACTGGTGGTCTGCTTTAGACTCTAAAGCAGGGGTGCCCAAAAGGTGGACCACGATCTACCAGTAGATCACAAAGGCTGTGCAGGTAGAGGTAGGTCACATGACATGCCCCTAAAGACATTTGGCAATTTGCCACTTGAATTAAGCTGACTTGATTGGTTGACATCCAAACGTGCCCTGTCAGCTCAAATCCACAATGCAAGATTGTTTTCAAGAGTGTTGCTGTGCACACAAACGTGTAAAGAAAAACCCTACCTATTCCATTTCTCCCCCTCTATTTCCCATTCCAAGACAAGTGCATTTATCATCATGTAACGCCAGTGCTGCTATTCCATATTTAACCCATTCTGACCTGAGATCAGATTCATACGAGGTTTCCACTGGACACACACTGGTCTGATTAACCCATTCTGACCTGAGATCAGATTAAAAAAATGTCAGTCGTTCTTCGATTTTTCAAAAATAGCAGACCTACAAGCTCGTAGCGCGCCACCTGCTATTTTTCAATAGCTAAAGCATAACATGATGCTAACACCAAAATGGATCCCCGGTCAGAATGGGTTAAACTATTTTTAGCAATGGTATAATATTTTCTTTCAGTCGGTATAGATCTTGTTGAGCTGGTCATTAGAAAGTATAGCTCCCTCAAGTCAAAAAGGTGTGGGCACCCCTGCTCTAAAGCATTTTATGTCCTACTGTAGTGTATGATCTACCAGTGCCACCACCCATACCCACAGCTATGTGTGTGTGTGTGTGTGTGTGTGTGTGTGTGTGTGTGTGTGTGTGTGTGTGTGTGTGTGTGTGTGTGTGTGTGTGTGTGTGCGTTCGTGCGTGCGTGCAAAGCATAAATGACCAATTACACGTGGGTTTTAAATCAATGCACTGTCGTATAGAGATTCTTAAAATGTTCCCTCAAATACCAAATATTTTCAAAGATCTGTAAAATTCTACAAAATGGTGAAAATGTCCAATCTGCAAGCTCACAACACATCACCAAGCGATGTGTTGTGCAGTTATGCGTTATGCTCTATTTTCTATATATTTGAAACAGGGCTTAACCCATTAAAACCGGAAAGCATCTGTGTCATTTTAGATTTTAGTATTGGCTATTCACAAATATCAGATAATACATATACTTGCTTTTTTTCTTTTTTTTAATGTTGAGTGAGACACACACATTTTGAACGAAGGCAGACAGAGATTTATTTGGCCACTGGCTATGTGTTTTTTTTGTGTGGGCGCTCTGTAATCGGTCCATCGCATCACGGTAAGGGAAACGGCAAAAGTTGGGTTGTAACGGGGTGTCGCTCTATTATGCATCTCACTGCAGTTCTAGGAAAGCCCCGCTGTGATTGGCCAGTAGTCGAACACCCACAAAGCTGGGTTGAAAACGCAGAGGTAATGTCAGTGACATTAACACGGCCACAAAGCAAAGACGTAAACGGCATTTCCGCATACGTCAAGGTTGTACTATATTGCTACATTATTTAGTTTGACTTCCTTCAGACAATGCAGCAGCATAGATAACATCAAACAGTAACAACAGCAAAGAAAGGATAGAATAAAGAGTCAAAAGAGTATCATACTGTGTACATGTGCTACATGTGTTTTCCCTGTAAAGTTTAGGTGAACTTTGTGTGAACAACTTCACAGTAAGCTAAGTTCCATAATTATACAATTCAAGCATAATAGTGCAAGAAGAGGACAGGCTAGCTTTACCCTGTTTCTCTCTGGTTCTTATCAGTTAGTTCATGTATCTGATTGTTCGGGGAAAGAAGCTATTACTATAGTCTATTTCCAGTAAAACAAAATAAAAAAGCTTCTTTTTCCCCTTCTGTTGAATATAATTTTTCTCACAGATTTTCTCTTCTAGGCATCCCTGGCTATACTGTATATATATATATATATATATATATATATATATATATATGGGGTCTTTGGTGCGAAAAGGTTTGAGAATCACTGATCTATAGAAGACATCATGAATTGCATTTTTATACGTGCTGCACATTTTGGTGGGTATTATCTCATAATATAACAAAGTAGTGGCATCAAAGAACTATTGTGTCGGGGGAACAGGTTCCGCATGCAGAGCTCGCCTGCATGTCTGACACTCAGGACCGGACGGACGGACGGCGGTCTTTTGATGATGGCTGCGGGAGATAATATGTGTAGTGTGTCGTGGTGCCTGGAAGTTTGGCTGTGTCAGGCAGTTCAGCAGGCATGTCCTGTTGTCAGCACATTGCAGAGAGAGGGAGGAGGAGGTGGTGGTGGTGGCTGTGATGGTTCTTTTAAACGAAAGGTTCACCCCAGCATTCTTTACATGGTTATACCTATCAGTGTGTTTCTGATAATCAGTGGAATTTAGTGTCACACACACGCACGCACACACACACGTTTTTTAAGCCACCTAGGGATAAATTAAACAACGCCTTCTCCAGATAGACAGACTGCCCATAGTAGCTGAGACAGAACAGTATTTAGCCAGCTTTTTTGCATTTGTTTTTAGCAATCCACCCAATTGCAAACCCCTGAGCACAAGTTTATGGACATGGCCCAGACTTCCAAATACAAGGACAATAAGTTGACAGTTATATCCCAAGGCCATAATACGTTCCACCAGAAGCTGATATTTCATAAGTTTGGATGTAAAATAAGTGTCCATATACAAATCAAATGGGCAGCCTATTTCAAATATAGTGACAGTTTTTCTAATTTCATTGATAAACACAATATCTGGGGTATTTACACACAAGGTAAGGTAAACATGGAGATTGGAGGTTTGTGTGTGTGTGTGTGTGTGTGTGTGTGTGTGTGTGTGTGTGTGTGTGTGTGTGTGTGTGTGTGCGTGCGTGTCTGAGTGTAGTTGGTACGAGTTATGCGTTTGATCTGCTGCAGTCTATTCATTTTGAAACGATTTATGTGTGCGCATGTGCATATGTGCGACGTTGCTGACGTGCTTGCCTGCCTGCGTGTGTGTGTGTGTGTGTGTGTGTGTGTGTACGAGCACTCCCGGGTCAGATAATTAAGCCACCCTCCAGGGTGCGACAGTAAATCCTCCGTATCAAAGCCAGTCAGGAAGCAGCGCTAAGACACACAGAGACAGTCCGAGGGTCTCTGTGTCTGCACCGTTTCCCAAACACTGGGTCCTACATTTTGTTTTTAAATATTATTGTTTCAAAACATTTTCAAAAAACCTTTCCCAAAAATGCAAATTCAAATATAGCTGCAAGCAGCGATAAGACAGGGCCAAGCCATAAAGTTGGAGACTGGAGTTGACGTCACTTTTTTGTTACAGTGATTGGCTGAAAGGGGTTGTCCAGTGCCAACGCTGCACTCCCGCAGCCAACCATGCATTAGCACGGTCCAGACTCCGCACAAATTATTTCGGGGGGGGGGGGGGGGGGGGCAGTTATCTCAGACGTCAGGAGTGGATAGAGTGGATCATATAATTCATATAATCATATAATTGGGAGATCTAAAGGTCAGAGTTCCTTTGATGAATCACTGTGAGCTTTGGATCTTGACCGTTTCCCATGACCCCTCTACCATATTGGCTAATTTCGTGGAAAGCGACAGCACAGAATTGCCAGAACTGCAAACAGTGGCGGGAGAAGAAAAGACGGTAGAACATTTCAGTAATTTCCTACATTTTCTAAATCAAATTTCTCATTTGGCTCTCGAGCTAAAAAGTTCAGGAACCAACAGTGTTGACACTTTCACTTAACTACTTCACATCGCCCCCCCCATACCGTGCATACCTTTGATAACAATTGATTCGCTCACTATTTATTTTTCATATCTCACCTTTTTTTTCTTCTTTCGAAAAGGAGATTGCAAGCATACCAAAGCTTGTTCACATGTACTGTACACCCTATCAGTCCCACACCCACCTCCAATTAATGTACAAATAAACTGGTGATCATTAGACTACTGTACAGCAAACTACAGCATGGCAAGCCATCACACGGGGGCCTGCGGAAACGCCATAAGAACACCTTAACCCATTCTGACCTGAGATCAGATTCCAAAAATGTCTGTTTGAAAATGACAGTTTTCTGGAAAAGCTATGTCTCTATGTGAGTCGTTATGTGAGACCTACAAGCTCGTAGCGCGCCACTCGGTAGCTAAAGCATAACATAATGCTAACACCAAAATGGGCTAAAGGCCAGCCTCAAGAGCTGCGGTCTGGATCCTGAGACCGCTGGGACTAGGCCGATGCCCAACACCGCTCCAACTGGCGCTCTGCAGTCAGACATGGAGTATAGAGCGTCGCAATCCCGCCCCCTCGAGGGACCCGGAAAATAAATGCCGGTTAATTTTCCTCATAGACTTTTCAGAAAGTATTTATTTAAAGACGTTTACGCCGTGGTCAAAGCCAACTCTTGTCGTGACAAATCATGACAACAAACACAATTTTTCGGGCCAAACAAAGAATTGGAAAGTAGAAAAGAACTGCAGGTTACAACACTTTTTTTGTTGTTTTTCTTCTTTGTAATTATTTGTTTGGTCCAAAATATTGTGTGTGTTGTCATGATTTGTCACAACAAGAGTTGGCTTCATACGACGCTTAAAAGGTCTGTTCTGCCCTTACTATACGTCTGGTGTACAGTCTGTATGGCTTGGCAGACAGCTAACAAAGTTCCCAATAAAGCTCCAAAAGGCAGTGACTTGGTTTAGGTTCTTTACTGGTGACAACTTAAAGAGCCATAAAGTTGAACAAATAACACACAAACTTACAGACTTATCCTGTCCAAGGCCTGAGAGAAAGGGTTAACTCAACATGCAGTGAGAGAGCTCTTGGCAGTGTGCTGGCTTGAACTGAACTGACTCTAACCAAACTAATCACCACATTAACTACCCTGGTGAGGCTGACCAGGTGAGGAGAATTACTAATTAGGCTAAGGAACATTGGTCTCCATTACACATACAAGGCTTAAAGGTAAACTACATAGAAAGTAAACAGCACAAGGTCTTTAAATAAATACGTTTTGAAATGTCTATGGGAAAAATGCATTGGAAACCATTTCCTGGGCCTGGCGTAGTCATGAAAGGGGGCGGGACTGCAACGCTCTATAGAGGACTCTGAAAAGCGCCGCATCCAGGAAGCCAAACTGAAGCGTCAGCTCCAAAAGACCAGAGCCAGTTCCTCCCTCTCACCCATAGCCAGCCCCCAGACATCACATGCCCTCACTGCAATAGGACATTCCGTGCACAGACCGGCCGCATCCGCCATCTTCGCACCCACAAGACGTGAAGTCAATTGATCATCTTCGCTTGCGAAGGACGAACATGAGACTCTGGTGATCAATAACCCTGCACCTATATCTCCCAGATTTCCTACCCAGTCAGAGTTAGGAGTTTCAATGAATGTATTGAGTTACCAGATATGAGGGGACATAGATGACTAAACTTAAAAAAAATTCTATATATATGTTCTTCCACACGTATGCCAGTGTGCCAGTGATAAAAAAATGGAACTGGAACACTGGAATTAAAGTGATGGGACCCATTACCTTTTAATGGGTACTCTCTCCTGATTGGCTGAAATGTTGTCACTCTGAAAATGTATGTTCTGCTGATCAAAGAGCTGGAGAGACAACCTTTTAAAAACAGTTGTTTAAATAAATAGGATATACTTATATTATATATATCCTACCTTTAAATGTATACTGTCTGTAAATGCTACAGTATTGAATTACAAACTAAAGCTAACTTAACTTTTCATGCAACAGATTGCAGAACAACTGCAGGGATAAAAGTCTCTCTCTCTCTCTCCCTCCCTCCCTCGCTCCCTCCCCCTCTCAACCCAGGCTCAACCCCCCCCCCCCCCCCCCCCCTCTCTCTCTCTACTCTCTCGCAGCATGTGCCTTCGCTGTTCTCTCTTCAACACACTACAGTTAACAGACAAACCTAGCAGCATAGCGCACGCACCATGGATCCGTTACGCACTGCACGCCGCGCTCTCTGCCTCCTCCTCTGCCATGCAGGATTACTCTGTGAGACGTAGTGCAGCAGTCCTACTGGGAGACGCGATCAACGTCAACTCGTGAGGGTTTAATAATCGTTGTTGCGAAGTCGCGGCGCGTTTCTCTGGTTTGATGTAAAAAGGGCAGAGAGGGGAGGGGACGCAACGCAACACGCAACTTGGGGCATTTTTTGGAGAGAGAGAGAGATAGATAGAGAGAGAGAGAGACAGACACAGAGAGAGAGGGAGAGTCGAGTGGACTCTGCGGGAGTTTATTGCTTAGATTTTTGTGTTTTTCCGTTGGGTTTTTTGTTTTGCTCATTTCTGGATATTTTATATGTGGATACTTATTCTGGACCATGATGGGAGACTCCGTGTTTCTCGACAGGCACAATTCATATCTTGTGAGTATGTTTAGCCTATTATTACTGCTGCTTCCATTTCTCTCAAATTAATGAACTATTACGTGACGACTTGGGGAGGGAGAGGGGGGGGGGGGGGGGGGGGATCTGCCTACATTTCACAGATGTGAAAATGACGCTCCTCCAGCTGTTATATAGCCTCTCTCTCTCTCTCTCTCTCTCACACACACACACACACACACACACACACACACACACACACACACACACTACACACACACACACTCTCATAATAATCACAAACGACACCAACACGAAAAAGCTTGCAAAACAAATGCATTACTTACTCCCATCCCATATCACCTGTTGCTTTTTGTATGATAGCGTAGACGTGCATACTAAAGACAGTCTCCCATTCATGTTGTTTCACTGTGTGTGTGTCTGCATGTGTGCAACTGTGCATGTGTCTGTGTCTGTCTGTGTGTGTGTGTGTGTGTGTGTGTGTGTGCATGCGCGTGTGTGTGTGTGCGTGTGACTGTGTATGTGACTGTGTGTGTGGTGTGTGTGTGTGTGTGTGTGTGTGTGTGTGCATGCGCGTATGTGTGTGTGCGTGTGACTGTGTATGTGACTGTGTGTGTGTGTGTGTGTCTGTGTGTGTGTGTGTGTGTGTGAGTGGGGTGCATTGATATGTGCACAATGTAAAGCAGAAGCTATAAGTATAAGGGGCCTCGACGGGAACTACTTCCTCTGATGCAATGCTTTGAGAGACAGATGTAGGGCGTGCACATGTGTGCCCGTGTGCACACACACACACACACACACACACACGTGTGTGCCCGTGTGCACATTCTATAAAATGCCTTAGTAGGCTATATTAGAAAGTACATGGACACACACTCTCACACACATACCATCTTTATTTCTTGATCTTGAACTCTGTCATACACGCGCACATGCGCGAGCGCACACACACACACACACACACACACACACACACACACACACACACACACACACACACACACACACGAGCGTTACAAGTGGTTGTGTTTGACATTGCTATGACATAAAGCCTCTGTGTTTCAGATAAGGGCAAAACATGCAGATATGGTTCAGTGCATTCTGTCGACTCAGGGCCAAACTCAGACTCATGGCACTCACACGGGAAAGGGAACTGGGTCTCAAGATGTGTCACCTTTTGGAGGAAAAATAAATAAAAACACCGTCGCAGTCGAGTAGAGATTAAATTAATGAATTTAGAGGAAACGTTGCTGAATGAATGCACAGCACTTTATACGCAGGTATGCATGCATGCACGCTAGCCAGTTTGTGAGCTTCCGTATAGATTGCATTTTGGACAGACTTTCAAAAGATTAGATTTAAGAGAAAAAAAACATGCAGGGACTCCAGGTAGAAAGTCGTTAACAGAATAGATACTAGTATAGAGCTCTGTGGGACTCCACTCAACGGCTAATGGGGCAGACCTCGCACCTCCAAATCTTAAATCGTGCCCACACTTTATTTTGGCCTGAGAGCTATACTTTCAAAATGATCAGTTCAACAAGATCTACCCACCCCCAAAAATATTTTCCCATTGCTGAAAATAGTTACAAAATGTACCCGAGGGGGCTTTGGAATAGTGGCGCTGGACAAACCCACTTGTAATGGGAAATAGAGCGGGGGGAAATGGAATTGGTATGGGGTGTATTTGTGTATTTAACTTTGTGATGCTGCTGACTGAAGTATTGTTGGTTTGAGCTGGCAGGCCCTTTTTGATGTCATTCAATAGTTTATTTATATTTAAATTATATATATTTTTAGGAGCATGTGAAGTGGTCGACCTGCACAGCCTGCCTGTGTGTGATCTATACTGGTATAGATCGCCATCTACCTTTTGGGCACCCCTGCACTATACATGCAGCGTCTCACACACACACAAAAGCATTCTGCTATACCTTCGCTGTTTTTGAACTTGAATCCTGAATAGTAACAGTTTTGGACATATGAGGATTCTACCCGACAGAGACGATATGGGGTTTAGGTGTCTCTCTATCTATATTCCGGTAGTGAGTGATGGTCAGCTCCACAGTGCCTCGGTGGCGTGGTGTGGTGGTGTGTGTGTGTCTTTATAAGTGATGTCTCTGTGGCTGGAATCCCTCATAAAGCTACACAAGCCCGGATTGAATAACAATACCGTTTGCTTTGGCTGCGTGCACGCCGCATGCTGTGGTCTCCCACAGTGTGGTTTTTTTAGTGTGTTCTTGTGTTTGTTTGTGTGTGTGTGTGTGTGTGTGTGTGTGTGTGTGTGTGTGTGTGTGTGTGTGTGTGTTGCGTGCGTGTGCATCCGCATGCATGTGTGTTCCCGAGACCACATTTCTGGGACAAATTGATTGGGGAAATATGTCTAATTGTAATTGGGGACCCCCCCTTCCCCTCCAATTTGATTTGTCTGCCGGTTCATATGTGGTAAGGAGATACACACAGGGTTAAATGCAATGAGTTTGCAGAACCACTGCGTGCGTGTGTGCATGCACAGTTGCACACGTGTCCTTGCTTCATTGTACATGATGCGCAATATGTCATTTCTGGCCGCCACCAGTTGATATGAATGTGCTTGGGGAGTACAGAATGGGACTGACGAAATGTGGTGTGATCTGTCTGTAGGAAATGGTCAGTGACAGTGCTAGAACTTTGTCAAGCTGCAGAAAGTAAAGAATTCATTGTATTTTTTTAAACCCTACCCATTTTAACCAAATACATACACACACACACACACACACACACACACACACACACACACACACACACACATAGCTCTGCATAGGAGTGGCTATAGCGCCGCTCAAAAACACGGTGTGCCCCCCCCCCCCCCCCCCCACATCAACACTAGGCCGTGGTGCTGCCACGGCGAGCACATGCACCGTTCATCATCACCGCTAGCCCAGTGGTACAGTGCATCTCCACATGCACCGTTCATCATCACCGCTAGCCCAGTGGTACAGTGCATCTCCACATGCACCGTTCATCATCACCGCTAGCCCAGTGGTACAGTGCATCTCCACATGCACCGTTCATCATCACCGCTAGCCCAGTGGTACAGTGCATCTCCACATGCACCGTTCATCATCACCGCTAGCCCAGTGGTACAGTGCATCTCCACATGCACCGTTCATCATCACCGCTAGCCCAGTGGTACAGTGCATCTCCACATGCACCGTTCATCATCACCGCTAGCCCAGTGGTACAGTGCATCTCCACATGCACCGTTCATCACCACCGCTAGCCCAGTGGTACAGTGCATCTCCACATGCACCGTTCATCATCACCGCTAGCCCAGTGGTACAGTGCATGTCCAGCCAGGCAGCTTGTATAGCTGTCCTAATAAATCCCAGACACCTAGTTGAACTCGACGCAGGAATGTACTACCTAACCCGACGGACAGAGAGAGGAGACCATCCCTGATTCCCTATAAGAAGAATGTCCTTAAGTGGAGGATTTCTGCCCTCTTGGGGGGACTTATTCTTATTCTTTCTTTTATTTTATTTCTTTCCTTCTCCATCAGGCCCTCTAATAAACAAACGCCACTGACTTTGACATTCCTGCAAGCGCCAAATAGTTGTAATTCCTCTCCGGAAAAAACACAGTTGGATGTTGGAGAGAGAGAGAGAGACAGAGACAGACAGACAGACAGACAGACAGGGAAAGAGAGAGCGACAGAGAGGTGATGTAGCGCATCGTTCTGTTGCCAGGATCTAAAACATTTTGAATCCTTGTTCTATAGTCTAAAGTTCCACAAAAGTTGGCTTTGTCCGCGGCGTAAACGTCTTTAAATAAATACTTTTTGAAATGTCTATGAGGAAAATGAACGGAGAATCATTTCCTGGGCCCTGGTAGGGGGCGGGACTGCGACGCTCTATAGAAAGCATCAGGAGGACTGTCTGGTGTCCAAACCATCAGCCACTATACAGTCTGATTGTACTTTCTCCTTACAGTGTCCCATCATGATTAACCTAGGGTGGCCATATATTCACCCCCCCCCCTCATTCTTTATCCTTTTAGCGACCTTTTTGTATGGAACTGTACCTCTGCTTTTTTTTTGTAAACTCTAAACTCTCTAAACAATCCACCTCCCCCCACCCCCCTCCCGTTGTGCTAGTGGTTTTAATCATTACATTTATTTCTGCGATATAGCAAAGCCAATTTTCCTTTGCATCGCTGTGTGTGTGTGTGTGTGTGTGTGTGTGTGCTGTGCTCTCTCTTTCGCTGCTCTGGGGTCTCCCCATGCAACACGTGCTCCTTCTGCAAGCTGCAGCATTACCCAGCCGTGCGGGCTTTTGGAGATGACCACATAAACAACGACAGAAATTACTATGTCATTCGTTGATGGAAATTATAGTGTAGCGTCTATTATTATTCTATTATCCAGTCTGCCACTTACGTTGGACTAAAACAAACCATGAGAAAAGCCCTTTTAAATTGACCCGTGCCGCTGCTGGTAACTGTCCACCACGTCTTGGGGGATTGCGTCATGCAGGGGCCCTACGTTTGAAAAGATATTTAGGTCTTCCAGTTCCAGGACTGATTAAAGTGCAAAGGGAGCAATTAGGGACTTTTTTTTCTCTCTCTTCTTTTTTTGTATAATTATGTCATCAAACATTCCAGTAGATGTTTCTTCCTCTTGTGTTTCATTTGTGAGCTGGGGAATTATTTCCTTTATCCTTGGAACAATGGTTCTAAACATGGGGTCCGGGGACCACCAGGGGGTCCGACAGAATGATGAGGGGGTCTGTAAAGGCCAGGGGGGGGGGGGGGGGGGGGGGGGGCAAGTCCCCAACAGAAGTATAGTTTAACCACTTTAACCTAGATCTGCTATTTAAAAAAAAAAAAATGATATATTGTTTTTAAACAACATTTTAAACTCAAATATATCGTTGCTTCTGCCGGTCCCTGGAACAAGATATTTTGAGATGGAGCTTCACAGCAAAATATATACCGCACTGTATAATGTTGGGGGCCCTTGAAATGAAAACGTTAGAGCACCCCCTTCCCCCCCCCCACCCCCTTCCCCCAGAAAATGATAGGATTAAGAAGACATTTTGTAGAATTGGCCTCAGGCCTTAATGGGTTAAGGCCAAGGGGTCCACTTGGACCCCGGCCATCCTGGCCCCTCCCGAACCAGGCGTTGAGAAGCAGTGTCCCATTGAATGAGGGATGATCTTTTTGGCGGTGTGTCGCTGCCTGAAGATAGATAGGTTTATTTGTCATTTTTACAACTGTGAACAGCAGAAAAACGAAATTTCGATGTGCTGAGTGCACGAGCCGCAGCAACATGAGTTGCGCCGCCGCCGGTGACTGTCATTGAGGAAGAAGGAAGGAGACAGAGAGAGAGAGAGAGAGAGAGAGAGAGACAAAGAGAACATTGATAAAGTGATTGATGATGACCCCCCAACCCCGCTCAACCTAACCCGTCAAATGGCCTTTCCTTACCTCCTCCCCACCCTCTCTTCCTTGACTCTGTCTCCCTTTGTTTATCTACGTGCCTCTCTGTGTCTGTCTCTGTGTCTGTCTGTCTGTCTGTCTATGTCCATCTGTCTTCGCCTCTCTGCATGTCCTATTCCTCTTTCCCTTTCATCTTCAATTTGTCTGTCGTTTGTCTCTGTTATCTGCTCATCAGTTGACCCGTTTTGCCTCTCTCTCCCCCTGTGTGTGTGTGTGTGTGTGTGTGTGTGTGTGTATGTGTGTGTCTCTCTCTCTGTCTTCGTCATTGAGTAAACGGAGCGCGTGCCAGAGAACCATGTCGACCTGAGACAGTTTACCTGTTTAGACAAAGTACCGGATTCTTCCTACTGTTGTTTCCGCCACTTAACTGCCCCTCTCTCTCTCTCTCTCTCTCTCTCTCTCTCTCTCTCTCTCTCCTCACTTAAAGCCAGGACCATTATTATATCAACGTCATCGTCTGTTCACAGCTTCGGCTATACATAGTTCATAAACATTGAACATTGTCCCATTAATAATAATGGCTTCATTCTTTTGATTTTGTGTTTGTTTTCTCCAGCCATTAAAAAGGTTGCCAAACAAACCTCAATAACTGAGTCAATGTTGATCAAACGTCATTGCATACTTATGGTACTAACAATTCAAGGGCGTTTTGATTCGCCTTCACAAATCAATCTTTGCTATTTTCGGCTACACCTTTATAGACGACCCACACCTTGAAGGTGCAACTGTAATGTAATGTAACTTTACACCTTTATAGACCCACACCTTGAAGGTGCAACTGTAATGTAATGTAACTTTACACCTTTATAGACCCACACCTTGAAGGTGCAACTGTAATGTAATGTAACTTTTACGGACACATACCAGCGTAGTATAATAGGTCTCATTGCACTGTGTGTATATCTAGTTAGTTTCAAGTGCAAGTAGATTTTCATACCCTACTCTGAAATGAATGGAAAGCAATGGCTTCTTCGAAAAAAATCAAACACACCACGGTATGATTTGAAGACTGGTCGGCAGTGACGTCGAGTCAACGGACTAAACACCAGCCCTTTAACGCTAATACTATGACCCAAGTGTTTTCACGTACACAGACACTTCCATCCACCCTCTCCTGCATTCCTCCCTCTCTGCCCCATAATGCTGGGTAAACATGCTGTAATGCACTACGCTCTCGCCACTGTACTCTGTGTGTGTGTGTGTGTGTGTGTGTCACCTTGCTTTTGTTGCAGGTAGTGTTTGCTCTGCTCAGCCACCACTCCCAACACAAACAGCGCCGTCCCGCACACACACACAGGGCTCCAGCGGAACCTTTCTTTTCAAGCAAAGGTCCTCCTATACCTGCTACACAAACTGTAGTGCGCTCTCTTGTCTCATTTAATTTCAGCTAAACGATGATTGCTATTTCTCTGGCATATAGGGTTCAGGTCTGGAGAGAATGATGAATGCTGCCAACTGTCTGCCTGTGCTGTTGCATCGTGCAGTGCATGTGGTCTTTGTGGTTGCATTTGTATTGTGTTCCAAAGCATATAGTATTTGGTATCTTTAAACCACTTTTAAAGATATTTCAGTGAACAGTCTTCCTCAGTGGTCTCAGTGGTCTGTCTGTACTTGGTCCCCTACTCCCCCCCCCCCCCCCCCAAGTAAACATACAGAATTCAACATGTACTTCTTTACTTTTATTGTCTATTTTCAAATGACCGAAATGTATATAGGGCTGAAGTGTTTAATGTATGTTGTGTAATAATAATCAAAATCTACAAAGTAACTAGTACAATGAAAGTTTTCAAATAAATGCAGTGGAATAAAAGTACAATATTTGAATCCGAGATGTAGTGGAGTAGAAGTATTGGAAATACTCAAGGAAAGTACAAATACCTCAATATTTTACTAGTAAAAGTAAAAGTAAATGCACGTGGTTACTTTACACCACTTGTTACTTGTTCACATCCGCGTACGGATGCTAGGTTTGGTGTATATTCTCACCTGGTGTCCTAGCACTTACACTGATTGTTTTCTTGGCATTCTATTATACTATTTACTCAACTGCTGCTTACCCCGATCCTGCACTTCGCTCTGGATGCAGAAGAATGTCGGCCTAATGCCTAAATTGTAAATTGTAATCAGAACCAGACATCTAGAAAATCACTTAATATGCTTATCCAGCAGTCACAAACTATAACATTTCATGTCATGTCATGCATTTTGGCATCGTCGTAAATAACACATTAATAGAAACCTTTATATCATATGTCACTAAACCCGATTACTTGATTATTCAACATTTTCTGCCTAGACTCTCTCAAGGAAAAAGGCAAGGGTCTTCTTTAGTGTGAACAGTGAGCAGCCCGTAGCCTCCACAGGACTTGTCTTTTTATGGAGACAGTAGGAAGGCTTGGAAGAGAGACATCACACAAGAGAGAGAGAGAGAGAGAGAGTATTCTGGCAAGATTTGAACTGCCGAGGCCAGCCAGGGGATACATACAGTCATACACGCCGGTTCCAGAATTGCAATGTTAATTCTGACAGCAAATCTTTATTTAAGTTTTAGTCCTAGGCTTTTGAATAACATTTCATTTAGTTTTGTCATATTTTAGTCACCTGAAAAGTTTTAGTTTATGTGTAGTTTTAGTCGACTAAATATCATAAGATTTTAGTCGGCCGGATGTAAAGTTGATTTTCAGAAATGTGGCAAAAATAATAGCACGATCTATACAAGCTCACGAGTTTCAGAATCAGCATCAAGCCAGTTAATGTATTTGTTTCATTACAGGCTAAACGTGTTATGTTCTCAAACAGAAACTTGAATCAGATCAACTGGTTGGGCTCTATTGTCAACACATATGGTGGATAAGTACACGGGATATAGCTTATGGAGATAAACATATGGCTGTCTGGGGAATAAGTCTGTGCAGCTGTAGCATTCGGCACTGCCTGTAAAATTAAATAGTGCTGCTGGAATGCAAAATGTTTATAGTGTGTGTGTGTGTGTGTGTGTGTGTGTGTGTGTGTGTGTGTGTGCGCGTGCGTGCGTGTGTGTGCACACGCGTGCGTGCATGTGTGTGGACTGCGGAGTGTGGATGCTTATCTGAAGAAATGTTGGGGACAGAAGATTCTAGTTGGATAGAAGATTTGTGTCATTGACATGTTTTGAACATATTCCTGCACGTCACAAGCTTGCAGATCTGATCTTTTCAGATATCCGGCCATTCATATGCCATATGAATTGCATAGTGACTGTACTGTACTGTACTGTACTGTACTGTACTGTACTGTACTGTACTGTACTGTACTGTACTGTAGGTCGTGCCTACAGTGGGCGGGAAGTGCCGGGAACCCCTTTTGGTGTTAGCGTTATGTTATGCTTTAGCTATTGAAAAATAGCAGATCTACAAGCTCATAGAGCGCCACCGAGTGGCGCGCTACGAGCTTGTAGGTCTGCTTACAGATCATTTTTGGGGTCCTTGACATGAAATATTGAGTGATATAGGCCTAGAAGCATAGGTACTTCAGAAAACTGTCAGGATTTAGAAGACGTTTTTTTTTCCAGGCCTAAATGGGTTAATGATGTAGCCATGCTGATATAGTGCTGTCTAACTTCTAGTATACTGTAGGGCACAGGGATAAGAACACCACACGACATCCACAAAACAACCTGCATCTGCTCGTCTCTAATTGCATACTTCTCCGCTTGATCTCCTTTTACAATGCGTTACTTTTAATTAGACTCTGTGAGATGCAGTGTGGGAAGTACATTTACCGGAGTACTGTACTTTTTGAGTTATTTGTTCTTTACTTACTTTACTTTATACCTGCGTATTTCTAATATCCAATACTTTCACTTCTACTGTACTCCACTACATCTCAGATCCAAATATTGTACTTTTACTCCACTATACAATTTATTTGATAACTTTATAGTTACTATAGTTACTTTGTAGATTTAGATCATTATTACAAAACATACATGAACCACTTCAACCCTATATACAGTTTGGCTATTTTATTTCGTTTTAGATCACGTGAAATGGGATATTCTGCATAATGAGTAGGCTACTTTAACTTTTAGTTTGTACTTTTACTCAGGTACATTTTGAATTCCAGGAATTTCACTTGTGTAACAGAGCATTTCTATATTGCAGTATTGCTACTTTTACTCAAGTAAAGCTATAGTGAGTACTTTCCCCACCACTGTTAATTAGCCTTTGTGAGACGTTATAGGGCCATATATCTCATCGTTGTGCAAGTCCGACCAAACAACAGATAAAATGAGCAGAGAGAAAAGAAACCCCCCCCCACCCCAAAAAAAAGGGGAACTTTGTGAAGTCACTGTTGTGTTGTTGTTGCCATGGAATGAAAGAGAAGCAGCCCGACATGTGGTTAATGTTAAACGTACTTCAGCTGCTGTGATCATGCAGGCACTCAACCTCCAGCAGGCTGTCACTATACACCATGCATGCACGTATACCTGGATGCAGCATGCGTGTGTCATGTACGCACGCACGCATGCAGCCACGCACGCACGCAGCCACGCATGCACGCACACACACACACACACACACACACACACACACACACACACACACACACACACTTTTATTACTATACTTGAGAGGACATCACCGTTTTAGGAAGCCGGTTTAACGAATGCCATTTGCACGCATGCTTGGCATTTTTAACTTCATTTTAAAGTCCAACGCTGAAAATATAGCATATTCATGAGCCCACAACGTGTCGCGCTGCGACACATTGTGAGCTTATAGATCTGCTTGGTTCCAGTGTGTGACATTGGCGCATAGTAGCCTTGGAGGCCCATAGGGCAGGAGCCTATCTCCTGTTTCTGTAGCGTGAGGCAGCTTGATGTACATGTACACCCCCTGGACATGACGCTAGTATGTCGCGGGGACTGACCCCCCAATCCAACCCTTGATGCTGAGTGTCAAGCAGGGAGGCATTGGGTCTTTGGTATGACCCGGCCGGGGATTGAACCCCGACCTCCCAGTCTCAGGGCGGACACTCTCACCACAAGGCGCACAACTACGTATAAAATAGGGGTAACCAAACCCCGAAACCTAACCTCTAAATGTTTCATCCTAAACTCAACCTGAGACTTTTTGCAACCAACTGTAAAAGCATGACTCTAAAAAATCTTTTATTAACCATAAAAATAAAAATAAAATTATCGAGAGGACCAGGAAAATGTGTCTTATTTCTCAAATTATTTGATATACTTGTGGGGAAATTTGGTATAGTAGGTAGGTACAGTAGTATAGGCTATATAGGTAGCGTAGCGATGCAAACGCACTCACACGCACAGTCGAACACGCACACACTGCACGTTACGCACACGTCATGTGTCGGGGGGGGGGGGCTCCCCTGACCTTTTCCAAGGACGCGGTCGAGCAGCTAATCAGATAGCTGAGGTACCGTGACCTTACGCTGACCCCCCCCCCCCCCCCGGCATGACCTACTGACCTTTCGCTTCCTGCGGTTCAGTTGACGGGGCACAGAGAGAGAGAGGGGGTGGGGGGTTGGGCCCAGGATTGTTAACAGTCTGGTACATTTAAAACCACTTTACACCTGATCGCCCCTATTTTGTGCATGCCATTATACAGTACTTGCATGTTTTATTTGAGTAAAAGTATCAATACTGCAATGTACAAGTAAAAGTACAAAAGTATTGGTATACAAATGTAGTTAAAGTGCCAAAGTTAGAAAATATTACAAATACAGCATGTCACGTTTCAGTTTTCAAATGATCAGATCTACAAGAGATCGGTAGAAATAATTGCAGGTACAAATAATTGTATAGTGGAGTACAATATTTGCCTCTGAAATGTAGTGGAGTACAAGTGAAAGTACAGAAAATTGGAAATACTCCAGTAAAGTAAAAATTGTACGTAACGTAAGCACAGTATACTTGAGTGAATGTTACAAGTAAGACGCGCAAACGCGGGAAGCGAACGCAGCTCGTACATATTTGGGTTTTGGACGTGTAGCTGCTTTGGGGACAGCGGGACAGACACTTGCATCAATCACAAACAAATCACTCAGCTCCATATATGGGCACAAAAGCGGGACAGACAGACGGACAGACACACAGACAGACAGACAGACAGACATGATCTGCTAGGTCTCATAGTAAGTGCTCATTGCGTTCGCAACTATCCAGTATCCATATCCACCACGGGTTACTGCCACACGTTGGCTGTAAATGACTGTCAAGTTCGAGCGTCTTTTTACTATTATTATTATTTGGCCTGTGTGCACAACACACAAAATATTAGCCGAAATGTGTTATGAGATTTGCTACGCACCCCTCGAGTGATACGGCCAACGACACAGCCGTTTCTTATTATCCATGCAGGAGCTGTTTATTATAGTTCTCCGCTTTGTGTGTGTGCGCGAGTGTGCGTGACTGCGTGTGTGTGTGTGTGTGTGTGCGAGTGTGCAAGCGAGCGGCCGCACTTGCACGTGTATTTGAGCACCAATGGGATTACACAACATTTTCCAATGATGACACTCCGGTTTTCAATTCCAGTCCATTCCACTGTAGTTTCTCCTCTGGGCAAGTGAAAGAGGAACATGCAGTTATGGCCCTTTCCCTTTTAACATTCTCCAGCCGTGATGTAATTCCTTCGCACCTCTCAATCAACCCCCCCCCCCCCCCCCCCCCCCTCTTGCACCTGCTGTACGTGGTAGAGCGTGATTGATGACCCGTCATCCTCGTCACAATTCTCACATTAACGGCCAAGAAGCGAGTCTAAGCGTGTCAGTCCCAGATGAGCTATACCAACCTGTACCTGAGTGAGTGTCTGACTTTGTGTTTGTGCGCATGAGCAGCGACAGGCAGCGTTAGCAGATTTTGCAGCCAGGTCTATATAGTACCAAAACAACTAGCCCAAAACAGGCAACAGACTTTAACTCCTTTCACTTAACCCATTAAAGGAGTAGTTCACCTAACGATTACACACCCCATGAAGCCTTTTTTTTCCCCTCGCATTCCTAAGCCAATAATTTGACGACGGACGGAAACGATGCTAATGTCTCCGGTATAAGAGACTCAAATGCAGGTCAATTAAGTCGGCCGGGCATGACATTCTACAAATGCCTTCTCTGAATCAGTTTTCGTGCCAAGGACCCCAATGTATTTTCTTTTTTTTTGGGGGGGGGGGGGGATTCCTCTTTCTATGTTTGGTAGATGTTTGGGGTTGGTATCCATGGTGGTCGCATATGGAAGTCATGAGCGGACCCTTATGGCTGTGTTTTCCTTTGTTACGATATCAGCGAGTTAAATGACACAATCTGGTGTAAATCAAGTGTATAATCATGCACACGCCCATGTGCAGAATAATATGCTATCCGCGAGTGACGGCGGTGGTTGAACCCGTGGCGTGCACGGCACGTGGACGCACGGCGTCTCTCTGCACGTGTGGTGGCAGTGACAGCATGGTGCGACCTTTGACCCCTGGCAGGGGTCAAGAGGCTTTATACTAAGAGCATATAAGCTGCTGTCTGGAAGGCTTGTTGGAATGTGGAAATCTGCACTTAGATATGTTTGAGCAGTGCACAACGTATACGTGCACAGACATACGCACCTGTAGACACGCAGAAACCCTCACATGTAGCCTATAATAGACCTGTAATACAGTGGTTCCCACCCCTGTTTACCTCTTACACACACGTGTGCGCGCGCGCACACACACACACACACACACACACACACACACACACACACACACGTTTTCAGAAGAGTTAAAAACATCAGCGCTATATATACTTCTCGTACACCGAAGAGCAAAAGAAACAAACTAACATCTTGCGGTGAGCATGCAGATCTGCTCTTTTTGCTATAAAAAGTATAAAAGAGATTATTTATTTTAACAATATAATGACCCAGAACGGCAAGTTATGATTTTGTGCAACACATTCTGGACTAACCCCCAAACATACAAGACAATGTTTTTTACCCTGGCATTTCATAATCCCCTAATCTCTCCCATTGTATCTTCCTCTGTCTGTCTGCCTCTGTCTCTCTCTCTCTCTCTCTCTCTCTCTGTCTACCCCCTCTCATGTGTGGTCATATCTGCTATCCATTAGCCCCTGGGCTTGTTTGTGATTCTTTGCCGGGCCATGCTGGAGGAGAGCTGCTGCAATTTGCTTTGCACCCGAGCAGCAGCTCTGGTCCCAGACGGAGACCAAGCAGCGGGGCAGAGTATAGAGAGGACTTCTCCCACTAAATCACTGTGGAGTGTGACTCACAAAAACAACGTGAAGAAGGAACACATTGTGAAACAGCGTGTTTGTGTCTCCGTGTGTGTAGTCGAGGCAATAAAGCAGTGTAAAAAAAAGAGGAAGCGCGAAGAGAGTGGGTGATACAAACCGCAATCCAGTCAGTGTATTCGCCGAGATGAGTACAATTCTTCGCAATGCATTGACAAGCAGCCCCACAAGCTCTAAACACGCTGATCTGCTATACTCTTGAATTTGATTCCTGAAAGTGAACAAGTTTGGTTTCCGCCCGACAGAGTTGATATGACATAGTGAAACGCGAATGGCTTCTACAGCAGGATAGAGGTGGAGGGAGTTTGTTCACTGACTGACACGCTGTCATTGTGGTAGCGGCGCAGTGTTGAGTATAACAGAGTTCAATGTCAATCTGCTTAAATAGACCACGTAGAAACATGCCTGTCTGTGACTGTGATTGGAGGGTGCATGAGGGTGCATTCATGAGCATTGGACCCTCAGGGTTCCTTGAGGGGGTTCCAAAATGGACACTTAACTCTGAGAGTTACAGATATAAAGTAAAACGTTTTAGAGTGGCTGTTCTATTGTCAGCTTCAAATGCTATCAAACCTTCACCAGTAGGTCAAGACCTACTGTCCACAGTTAGACTGAGGGTTAGGGTTAGAGTTTGGGTTAGATTTAGGGTTGGTAATAGTCGCACAATGGCTGACAACAACAACGTCTGTGCTCCAGTAGGGCCTACTGGCTCCATTAAATGGGCTTGATAAGTAACCTACTTTGATATGGTTTGATAACATTTGAATCCACTATCTCTACGCTAAATATCTTTGTAGAAAATAGCCAATATACAAGCTCACGTTTGGGCTTTTGCAAGAATGTTGGTCCCAGAATAGGGAGGCAAGGTTTCATGTGCTTAGCGAGGCACCCCTGGCAGGTGGTTAGCCTCGGGGCAACGACAGGCAAGGAACAGTCAATTCTTGTTTTGCTTTCTCACGATATATAGCTTGGAAACGCGGCCCTTTGCCGGTGTCTTTGTGGCCGTCGCGTAACAAAACTCCAACGCAACATCTCTTTCACCTGCGATCGAGCAACTTAATAAAGGAAACTAAAGAATATATGGTTACGTTTAGTGCCCCCCCCCCGTGTGGAAAGAAAATAAATAAAGACATAACAAATAAAGCTGTGTGGATGAAATGGTTAAGACAGATGGCCATGCGGGTGTCACTGTCTGTGTTTGCTGACAGTTATTCAGAGCTGCGAGAGCAGGGTATGCAAACAGGATAGGTCACACTGTGTGTGTGTGTGTGTGTGTGTGTGTGTGTGTGTGTGTGTGTGTGTGTGTGTGCGTGCGTGCGTGCGTGTGTTGGGTCGTTCTCGAGATACTCGCTCGGTCGCACACTCACTCACTCACTGACACACACACTCACTCACTCACTCACTCACTCACTCACTCACTCACTCACTCACTCACTGACTCACTCACTCACTCACTCACTCACTCACTCAGTCACTGTATAGAGATATCCATGGGAGCATGTGTATGTTCACATCTCAACGGCTGGCTGAATCACTCAACACTCATCTCATCCATCACGTTGTGGACATCTGTCTCGCTCCATTTCCACTCTCTCTCCGTTTTACAATTGGTGACAATAACATTCACCGTCCTATACTTACAACACAGAAATCTGGCACCCATGGGGAGGCGCACGCATCTTTTATCCCAATAAAACCGGGGAAAGCATCTGTGTAATTTTATTAGTTTTTTGCAGATATGTTACAAGATTATATAGCTGCTGTCTGCTCGGTGCAAAAAAACATCTGCTATCTTTGAACATTTTAGAAAAATGTTGAAAGTGTGAGAAGAAGAACTAAGAATCGGCCTCAGGTCTTAATGGGTTATATTTTTACCCCCCACCCCGGCTGTCAAATCATTAAAATATCACCTCACAGACTTCCTTTTGCTTGTGAAAAGACACGGATAAAATAACTGAAAACAAGCTCTGTTTGTTTGTGGTGACACTGGAGTGCTAGTGGAACATATTATCGGTGTGTGTGCCAGCGACTGTTGTCTGGACCGCCGCATTTCAACTGAGGTTACAGCAGCACGTGCGTTTCTTGCATTGACTCTAAAGCAACGTTGTCAAGAAACACAATATTCTTCAGTTAAAGCAAGCTGTGCTATTGTTTCCGTGACTTTTGTCAGGATGTCTCCATGACACACGGTTGGTTGTGGTCCCCACCCCAAGCGGATACTAACACAAGTGTAAGATTATACCGTGTTCGAGGATGATCCGAGATTCAAGAGGGTTTTATTTCATTTGATTTCAATTGGGTTTTTATTTGTCAATCACAGACACACTTACACAAGCAGCAAAAAAGATGCTGTGGCATTGTAACAAAATTGCATTATAAAATCGATGATTATACTAACAGGATGTCGATAAAAAGGGGCTATTCACACAGCAAGGCAAGCACTATAACAATGACCTTAAATAATTCAGTTTAAAAAAGTCGTTCTAACTTGGATGGGAGAGCCATGAAGTTGCTTATTTGTTCCTTATGTTGTTTGCCACATATTCCACATTTTTCACATAAAATAAATGAAAATAGGTGATCTACAAGCTCAATTGTGAGCTTGTAGTTAGAATATTTTCAAATAGCCTATGGATATATTCTTAAAGTGCCTAGTTAGTCGCTTCATTTGGGCTTGTTTTTGAGCGGTGCCTAACCACTCCATTATGTAGCAATGTGTGTATGTCCCTGTGTCTGTATGTCCGAGCACGGAAAGCTGCAACACGGTAACTTTGTCATTTCTCGACCGTTTCGGACGCGGGGAGGCTCGTCGGAACCGGCCCGCCCCCCTGGGCGTGTTCCTGGGGGTCTGGATGTTGCTAGGACCCCCCGGCGACACCCACACGGTACAGTTGCACCGCTCACTTTTTGTAGACATGGGCGCTTAATTCTCTCACAAAATCTGGCATCACTGGTGTGGATGCTCGTGCTGTTGTCGTTATAGTTAAGGTGCTCGTCTGAATGGCGTTTAAAGTTAGCAAAAACACAGCAGTTAAAAAGAAAGAGTCAGATGTCGTTCTATGTTTACGCTTTCTCTTGTGCCTTTGAATGGATCTTGTCTCATTCTGTTGTTGTTTAATGACTCCCATGTGAGAGGGTTTGACAGAAACACACAGTGTGCCTCTGATAGATAGAGCAAATGCTGGCTCCGGAAATGGCTTTTTAATCATCTCTGTTTCAAAAAAGAAAAAAAAAGGTTATGCCTAGAATGATGAAACTGAAGTTGGAAGCACATGTTCCGGGAACCAACATCTCTCCTTTGTTTTGGCATCAGATTTCACAAATGTTTTTTTTTTTTTTTCCATCCACATGTTTTCAATCTCGTAAGTGGCTATAACTATAAAGACTTGATGAACCCAGAGAAAAAGTAAGAGAGAGAGACAGAGAGAAAGAGAGAGAGACAGAGACAGAGAGAGAGAGAGAGAACAACGTGTGAGTCGTGATTTTTGCTAATTTGTGGGTGAACATTATGTCCCCACCAAAGAGGTCCAGGTGTTATTTTGTGCAAAAGCGCATTATTGGCTATTTCCCCTAAGCCCTCAATGAATTTAATTCAATTGAATGGGGCATTGGGGTGTTGTGCTAATTTGCTTATTTCCATCGCTGAAAAATCTACTTATTTCGATGGAAATTAGCACGAATTAGCACAAAAACCCAACCCCCATTGAGGGCTTATATATGGGGAAATAGCCAATAATGCACTTTTGCACAAAATAACACCTGGACCTCTTTGGTGGGGACGTAACAACCACAAATAAAGGTAAGAAAGCCTTCTACCATGGAATTCTTATGTTAAAATAAATAAACTCAGTGTGCCAGCACAAGGGTTCCCAAATGATTCAGGCCGCGACCCCCCCAAAATAATCCTATTTGAACTGGGGGACCCCCCCCACCCCCACCCTGACCACTGTGCTAGTGGAGCATAGTTGCATTATACATGTAGAAGCAGGCATTATGATTTCCCTTTTTTCACTTCGTTTTGTCTTGCAAGCGATCCAGTCCCAGGAGGACATGTTCAGGAGGTCTCCTGCATGCAGGCCAGCAGTTCAGATTCTGGCATCCCATCCAGAACAGAACGCCATGCACTCATGAACACCTCACCTCATAACAAGCCGGAGTGCTCACTCCTGTGTGTCTGACCTGCTTGTGCAATATGTGGGCCATGAGGGCTATAGTGCAATATGTCATCGTCGTCAGCAGGTGTGTACGTGTGGATGTGTGTGCGTGTGTGTGGATGTGTGTGTGTGTGTGTGTGTGTGTGTGTGGATGTGTGTGTGTGTGTGTGTGTGTGTGTGTGTGTGTGTGTGTGTGTGTGTGTGTGTGTGTGTGTGTGTGTGTGTGTGAACTGGCCAGGGACGTGCAGAGAGTGTTTGAGAGGCAGGGGCTGAAATCCCGTAAGAGGGCACTTTTGGACAAAAATAGCGGGGAAATTGCAGATCTACAAGCTCACAGCGCGTCAAGCTGCGACACGTTGAGAGCTTGTAAGATCAGTGTTTCCGGGGCGCAACCCAGCACTCTTTCAGCTATAGTGGAGATGCGGTGTACGACATACGACATGTATTTCTCAACAAATCTGTTCAACGCGAAATACTTCAAGTTCATGAGACGTTCAAGAAAGCAATTTCCTGCCTTCCGGTATGACATGGAAAGGAGGGGCATTTTGCATTACTTTCACCATAGTAGTAAACGCTGCATTGGTGGTCTGGAGAGGGCGGTTGTTTTACAGACGGGTAAAAGGGCAGGGGCTGAAGCCCCCTTGGATGTCTATGTGTGTGCACGTCCCTGGAACTGGTGCTTTGTGTATGAGAGAGCCGTGGCTGCACATCGTCACTATACTGTCAGGTCAGATTACCGTGGACGTCCAAAAGTGTCACCTTTGGAGGAAATGGAAAAACCTTAACCTGTGCTGTTATCATTATTTTCTGTCACAAAGCTCTTATTAATACCTTTTTTGTTGGTTAAATGTTTATAAAACCCCAGAGGCAGACTTAACCATTAACAGGATAGCGAGGATAAGGGTCCTTTGGGGAGGGGGGATCAGTAGGGGTGGGACGATTCACTTACATCCCCATACGATAGGTGCCGATTCCATTTATATTGCGATACTTAAATATGTTCGATTCGATATTGCGCATTTTCTTACTTTGCTTTTATTATACGGTACTACAACATTTAAAACATTATAGACCATGAAAAGTTCAATCATACACTCCAATGCAGCCAGTCTTTCTGTCTTTCTGACATGAAAAATCACACCCGTGTGAACTGAGTGGTGCGACTCCCCTCTCTCTCCCCCCCTCTCTCTCTCTCTCTCATTAGCAGGCAACAGTACAGCACTATCTCTCTCTCTATTTCTGTACAACAGCGCCCCTACTGGTACTAATAGTCATACTCATGCTCATTAACACATACATAGGCGGACACGGACATTGCTGTTCCTTGGAGTGGTTGCACCACTCAAAAATAAATAGTAATACATACATAAATATAGAAAAAAATCTATTCTATAGGGATCAGTGGTGTAACAGCGCACCTCGCATTCTAGAGAGAGAGAGAGAGAGAGAGAGAGAGAGAGAGAAGGGGGGCGGTGGGTTCAGGAGTGTTGAAGTGAATACACAGTGCAAGGAAGCATGAGGTGTAGCCCAACATGTTCATGCAGCATGTTAACACTCACCACGCCTCCTCACACCGCTGTGTGGATCCATCCATCCAGCCAGCAGCAAGCCAGCTCAAGCATTCATTCATTTACCACTGGTGGAAACTACTGTATAGTGAACCTCCTGAAAAGGGTTTCGTGCCAGGCAGGGATCCCCACAACAAGCAAAGATTTGTGTTACAGTGTTTTGCTTTAAAATAAAATATATATATATTCAAAGATTGTCACGGTGAGACATGTGATGGACCAAATGCAGAACCAAGAGCAGGCAGGCAGATAAAGTAGAATGATACAATACAACGGCAGGACACTGTGCCAACAAACTATAATCTGACAAGGGAACACTGAACACTGGGAGGTATAAATAGACACAAAGACTAACTAGAGACAGGTGCAACATAACTACAATCAACACATGATTGGCTGACACTAAACAGGTTAAAGGACACAGGTGAAATACAATGCTTTTGCTCAAGTCAAATTATAATAGAGGGCCTTTTAGATGTTTTTCAGATATTGTTACGGTACTTTTTCTGCAGTAAACGATCAGTGCACTTCTTCCACCACTGGGATTTAGCCCGGGAACCCCTTTTGGTGTTAGCACTATGGAAAATAGAACTGTGTTCTATCGGCGCGCCAGGCGACGCGGCGCGACGCGGCGGACGGAGTCGGTGTGCGATAGGTTAATTGAAAATAATGGAGGCGGCTGTGACGCAGCCGGTGTGTGTCGGGCTACAGACATGGTTTTGTAAGCATAACTGGGCTTAAAGTGATGACTTCTACAGCATTTCGCATGACACGTACACGTGTACACATGCACACACACACACACACACACACACACACACACACACACACACAGGTCAGTCGAAGGTTGGTCAGTGTGTATGGGTGGGGTGCTGAACCCAAGTTCAATGATCATGCCTTTCCGCTAGGAAATAAATAACGGACCAGCTGACCCAACACTGACCCGCGTCCGACACACACACACACACACACACACACACACACACACACACACACGGATGTACCAGCCACACTTCAGGGAGAACAAAGCGTCGGGGGAGAGTCAGGGTGTGGTTTTGGTCTCCAGGAAGTTGCCCTTGGCAGACTATTCCTGGAGTGAGTTGAGGCCGGCGATGATTCACGGTCGCCCTCGGTTATTTTTGGAGCATTTCTTTATTCTCCAGATAATATGCCGTGTTTCAGTTCCATGCACTTGAATAATCACATTCTGTGTGAGAGATAAAAAATGTTTTGAACGTTTACATGAGTGGTCATTAATTGAGTGTTGCCAATATCGTCATAGTGGTGTTGTCGTTAGGGTGGTTCCACGATCTCGTGCAAAATACAAACAACAATAAAAAAACATGCAGATTCATGATTATATTCGGGGTGAGATTGGCACATTTCTGCATTGTATACAGTGTAGTCCTACTGTATACTTTGTGATGGTGGTTTTGAAGGTGTCTTTGTTGTTTATGTAGTTTTTCTTTTGTGAAAACACTTTCAGCACCACCAGGAAAATAGTGTGAATTGTTCAAATTGTGATGTTATCATAATCGCTCAAGTCACTTCAAGCCAGAATAGAGTTCAGTCCGACCAGAATCAGGGATAACATAATCCCCAGATCTTCCCCACTGCCGATAAAAGAATCGGGGGAATATCTAAATATGCTACTTTTAGTAAAGTAAAGAACGTGAGTACTTTTTCCACCACTGCCGGGGAGCCACAGGGAAAAGCAAGTGACAAGTGAGCTTGTAGATCTGCTATTTTCAGCATGTAACTAAGTGTAAAATCAAGCATTACGTCGCCAAAAAGAGCGTTGACAAAATCAACCGTGGTATATTAAATGTGTATTCAAAAGACTGGGACTGAACCGAATACAACATTTGATGTCATTAAATGTACGGAGTTCAGTACGCCTGCCTTGTCAGTGTGGGTTTCCACAGTGAAGCTTGATTTACCGTTTGACCATAAATTGAGCATAAAGGCCTTAGAGCTGGAGCTCTGATCAGCAGACGTTGCTCAGTGGCTGCCAACTGCTCCTAATATTTAAGGATGGTCGATAAATTCAACGATTTATGCACTTGGCGCGTACACGAAACAAACAATAACTATTATTTAGAGCAGCTAAAACCCAAAGAGGCCGTTTGTTTGACCGTGACCACGGACAGTGTGCTGAAAGTACTAACATAATGCACAATAATGAACCTTTATTCCCAAAAGGACCACAACGGAAACAAGCCTATAACGGCTTTCTTGTGTCTGTATCCTTTTGAATACATGTTCAATAAAGTTTTCAATCAATCAATATTATTTTGGTGCGATTTATAAATATTCATAAAAGAGTTTGACTTATTTAGACATGCGGAGACGCTGTGTTCGTACTAGTGATGACAAAGCGACAGGCTATACAAGTCGTTTTCAATGGAATGACATGAAGCTATAAACTGCTATACCCAGAGGTTGAAAACCTTTTTTTCCCCTGCCCTCCAATGCCACGATGAAGCATCGATCGTATGTTTTTGTTTGACGATTTCCACTCTCCATATAGAGAGCACAGACAAGATTTGCAGGAGAAGTGCTGATGCATTCAAAGTGCAATATACAGCAGATAAAGTGCTTTTCATCTCATAGCACGGAACTGAAGGCCAGAGAAAGCCAGACAGGCAGTCCTGTAAGCAGACAGTCTGCCACTATGTAATAGAACCTTTCTCTTTACTTTATCCTTTAACCTTTATGATCCTGTGTTTGTCTCGATCGCATCAATTTCCCTGCAGGGAACAATCGCAAGCGTGGTGAGGAACAGACATTTCGTCGACTGAAACTATACTTTTTTTTTCACTGATGAAAACTAAATAAACGAAATGAAAACTGACCTATGATGACTAAAACTAAGACTAAATAATAAATATATTGACAATTTGGTCAACAAATGAAAACTAGACTAAAATGTGAGGGAAGGGGTAGTGGTTGGAAAATAGCAGATCTACAAGCCCACAACACGTCGCAGATCTGCTATTTTGAGCATGCAACCGAGGATCAGACATCAAGGTCTGCCGAAATACATCAACTGTAGATGTACAGTAGTCGACTAAAATCGTATGATATTCAGTAGACTAAACCTAGACTAACGCCAGGAACATTACAGATGACTAAAATATGACCGAAACTAAATGACATTTTATTCAAAAGACTATTTGCTGTCACAATCAACAGTGGTCGAGGAAACAGACACACGCGTGCAGATAAAGAGCTCCACACAATGTCACTTTGTTCTGAGCATCTATGGATGAATCAAAGGAAGTGACACTGAGCCGTCGGTCCTCGTTTATCAAGTGGTCCGAGAGTCAATATGATGTCAAAAACACACGCAACAGGAAAATAAAAATAAAACAGCTAAAGGCACAAACAATGGTATAGAGGGCCAGCTGTTCTCAACCTGTAGGTCAGGGCCCACCGGTGGGCCGTGAGCCTATTGCAAGCCGGCCCCCAAATAGTTGTCAAAACAATGATTCACTAAGCTGTTTACGCCCATATTTTGGGTGTAAAGGAAGTTTCCTTTAGTTAGTAGTCTGATTCAGTAATCTGAGGTCTGTTTCGGATGCAGACTTACGTGGGACCAAAGCTAGCTTTATTTCATTACAGTTCCTCATATCTAGAGACTACTAATGGGAAGTTTGGAAACATTCCTTTACACCCAAAATATGGGTGTAAACAACAGCCTAGTGAATCGGAAAGTTTAGCCACATGACAATATGTCACATCGCGACACATGCATGAGCTTGTAGATCGGCTATTTTCACTGATTAAAAAGAAGAATTTGGAAGATCTCCCCCACCCCACCACATCAAACCGATGACTCCGAGATGAGATACAGTACACTTTATTAATCCCCGAAGGGGATTCGAGGCGTCGCAGCAGAATAATGTGACACATAAATATAACTAGTGGAAAAACAACAGACATAAACACACAAGACCAGGGCCAACATAATATAGGACCATATGCATTGGGGGAGACAGTTCTCATGCATTTGCAATACAGAGTAGAAGAAACCCTGTCTACATGTATTTTCCACCTTGCGCCCCTTTAGTTAAAGATTAAGTCGTGCACGCCGGCATCTCTGCACTCTGAGGCATGTCTTAAGAAGTGGAAGAAAGCACTATAAAGCCCATTCAACCATCAAGTTGCACGTATCCCTATCCGTCCCAACCCCCCCCGGGGGGGCTGAGACATGGGCAGCAGCAGCAGCAGCAGTGCATTCCAATCCAGTCATGGATTCATCGGAAGACGGGGTGGGAGGAGGTCATGCAAAAAAATAATTCATCTCTCTTTAGCTCTCGAGGAAGAGCTATAGGCCGGGTGGTGTGTCTACGCTACGCTGTCAAGAGAAGCAGGAATGCAGACCATCGTCTGCAGGTTCAGAGCAGTGTTGTTTTCGTCGACTAAAACTAAGAAGAAAAATTTTCGTCGACTACCTTTTTCCACTGAAGAAAACTAAATGGAAACTAAATGGAAAACTGTGCTATGATGACTAAAACTAAGACTAAAATTGCTGAGAATTTCGTCGACAAATAAAAACTAGACTTAAATGTTAGGAAGGGACTAGTGGACAAGAGATCCAGTATAAGTCATGTTACACTTGGTTGCATGCTGAAAATAGCCGATCTACAAGCAAGTGTAAAAACAGTCCTTACAAGGACTGTTTTTACAAGGACACCTAAAATCAATATCTGCGCCTGCGCGGACCCCCATCTGAAAATGTTTTGTGCCAGGGACTGAATGCCATTCACTGTGTGTATGTATGTGTACATTGTGTGTGTGTGTGTGTGTGTGTGTGTGTGTGTGTGTGTGTGTGTGTGTGTGTGTGTGTGCGCGCGCGTGCGCGCACGTGCATGCGTGCACGTATGTGTGTGTGTGCATGTCTGGACTTTCCCTAAGCACTTGTCCGTATGCAAACATTTTACAATTCACGTGTTTCTGCGCACGTTGAAAATGCACACAGGGTGCAGCAGGCAAGTGCATGTGTGCCATTTACAGACTGCATAAAACGTCACCATGTGTCTCGTGAAAAAAAAATGGCCTCGCTTTTTCTCATTCTTACCGGCATCTGCACGAGGCCGCCGATCACAGTGTCCTAACCCCCCTCCCCCTTCCATCTTCGGCAGGCGGACTTACACGGGGTCATCAGAGGCTGACACGTGGGAGAATAAAGACTCGTTTACTAGGGGCTCGACACATTATCGACTGTACGAGTCGGAGACAGGTTCAGAGAGGGAACAAGCGGGAGTGTTGTATTCAGCGTTCACACACAGCTGTTGCCCGCTTGACAGGGCTTGTCCGTCACGATTATGGGAGTTTACTTGGCGATTGACCACAGAGTCCCTCAGGGCACTATACTAGGGTCTTTTCTGTTATTGTGTTGACATGAACGAACGAGCTAAGTGTTGGCAGATGATGGATGAACACTGTGCAGATTAGATTAACACGACGCAGATGAATAGGCACACTAAAGACGGCGGTGTGGACCCGTTGGCGGAAGCCCCTTTTCCACCAAAACAACGTGACTTCCAGAACCGGTTCCGTTCTAGATTCTTGGAACCGTGGTGCTTCATTTCACGGAAGCGGCGGGCCATTTTTGGTTCCAGTTTCCGAACCAACATTTAGGGTTCTGAACCAATTCATTTTCACTCTGAACTGGTTCAATATTTACGCGGGAAGAAAGAACTGAAGCGGTGGGAAAGGTGCCACGTTGCTGAGGATTATGGAAAGCAATAGGCTTGGATGTGTGTCAGTTGAGAAGGTTGACAAGTAGCTTTATTGCAATAGCTTCTTAGGAATAACACAGCAAGGTCAGTTGAATGTTGAGCTTCTAACCAGATCAGGAGTGCTTAGAAACACTTGACTAAAAGAAGCACACGTGCACATGCACACGCACACACACACAGACACACACACACACACACACACACACACACACACACACACGGAATGGAATGAATGAAAGCCTGTTGGCATTGAACAGCTGTGGATTGTTGTTAGCTTCTCCAACGGCCACTGGACATGGAGCTTGTACGCTAGGAGTCTTCAACATTTTTCAGCCCAATAATTCCTTTGCTGAGAGAGATGATGAAGCATGATTCTTGTTTGACAGCAGTGTCTGTCATCAGTATACTGGATTCGTGTTGTGTGTATTTAACCATGTAAACTGTCTCTTTTCCGAAAATACCCAATCTACAAGCTCACGTAAAAAAACGTAACATAAAAACGAATTAAAAAATCCTGATTGTCGATAAGAATCTCATCGGAACGTATAGACAGAGTAGAGTGGAAAACCTGAGATGTTATTTTAATGCTCATCTGTCACAAAAAAAAGTTCCAGTTCCCTTTGCTTTCTTGGAAGTGTCATGGCTGTCATGTTGTCTGTCTGGCCGACAGGAAGTGATGGGCTTGGAATGTCTGAATGTCTGAGTTCGCCATGTCAATGATGTTAATGCTAATGTGTGTGTGTGTGTGTGTGTGTGTGTGTGTGTGTGTGTGTGTGTGTGTGTGTGTGTGTGCGTGCATGCGTGCGTGCGTGCGTGCATGCGTGCGTGCGTGTACGCATGTGTGTGTACGCATGTGTGTGTGCACGTGTGTTGTGACTGCATAGTGCCTACATGTGTGAATTCCTCCTTTAACATAACATGGAGGAAGGATGGAGGAATTCACACATGTACACATTATGTACACGTGCGTGTGCCTTGAGACATTTTCTTTTTTGTACACATTCTTTCCTAATTTAGTTATTATGCCAATTCCTAATTCCCCCATGTAGTCCCTGTCGCTGCGGACAACATATTGACTCTAACGCAGTGACAGAGATCAACCTCACTTCTGTAACCCCCTCAGGGACCCCCTGGGGGTCCCAGGATCGTGGAGGATTCACATTCTCCAAAATGTCCCTGAGTCGGTTTAGACTTTGAATTAAAAATGTATCTGGAGTTACAGTATCAGTCTGCTATATGTTATTGTGTCAAAACCATGTGAGCAATCTGATTTCAATCCACATTTCAAGTGTGTCTCCACTTTGATTTGTGTGCGGTTAGCCACAATCAGGCAGCAATCTGATTAGTCAAGACACATTTAACCCATTTTGACTTGAGATCAGATTCTAAAAAGAAAAAATCAAAAAAATCAGACCTACAAGCTCGTATGAGCAAAATCAAAATCATTAGCCCATATGTTTGCTTGAGCTCAGAGATATGAAGGGACCCCCCCTCATGTCATGTTGTATAATATTGTGTTGCATACAGTATATTCCATAGACCGCTTCATAGACTTGGCAGGACTATCATCAGTGCATGTTGGATTCAATTCAATTCAAAGGAGCTTTATTGGCATGAGAAAACATTGCCAAAGCAACTGTCAAAATATAATAAAACCAGTAAAAGATGCATGGGGAAAGTATATTGGAAGGGGTACAGCATTGTGTAAACATAAAGTAGTTGGATGGGGTACAGCATTGTGTAAACATAAAGTAGTTGGATGGGGTACATGCATTGTGTGAACATAAAGTAGTTGGATGGGGTACAGCATTGTGTGAACAGATGTAGCCTATGTCATATTGTGTCGTTATTACAGAGTATAAAGCTTTTTGAAAGAAGTAGCGCACATCTTTTGCAGTCACTTGGGGCTTTCCGCCTGGTATATGCTTGCATTTGTGGATGAGTCCCTGGATTGTTAATGTGTATTTTCAGACCTTAAACCACTTAAACCGTCAATACTTAGTAAACTTAACCTTTCACTCAGTACTTAGTCTGCTCTTTTTTCCCTCTACATCAAACCTCTTTTCCGAAGATAGCCGATCTACAAGCTCACAACGCCTTGCGCTGCAAGGCGTTGTGAGCTTGTAGATCTGCATTTTTTTTGGCTAAAGTTCTCCTCAGAGGATGCTAGGATTCAATTAGGCTACAGAGTTTATGTGAAAAGATATATATTCATTTTTTATTTATTTTTTCATTTTACAACAAAGTATATAGGGCTAAGTGGTTAATGCTGTGTTTGTAATCACCAGACTGCTACAAACATGGTGTTTTGTGTGCTGTGTGTGCTGTGTGTGTGTGTGTGTGTGTGTGTGTGTGTGTGTGTGTGTGCGCGTGCGTGCGTGCATGCGTGCGTGCGTACGTGCATTGGGAGCGAGCAAATGTGTGTGTGCGCTAGCAAGTAATATATGCCCTTTCACCGTCAATTATCAACAAGTGCACCGTGCAAGCCACAAGGGATTGTCTCTGCTAGTACAGTATGTCTTGGGCCTGGTGGTGGTACGGCCTGCTGTTGGCATTGGTTGCCAGCTTGAATCTCCAAATCCATCTCTCACAACATTCCTCAAATGACGGAGTGGTTCATTATTTCTCTGCAAGCTGGTTTATGTAATGCCTCTGCGCATGTGCACGTGCATGCGTGTGCGTGTGACCCTGTAGTGTTCTCACGGTGCTGATAATGTTAAAGTAGCTCCAGACCGTGAAGAGTTCTATGGGAATATAATGCCCACTGGGCCCTGCTGCAGACCCAACATGTCATCTGGCTGGGCCAAGCTCTCTGACTGACTGACTGACTGACTGACTGACTGACTGACTGACTGACTGGCTGGCTGGCCAGATGACTGACTGACAGACAGACAGAAAAAAAGGAAAAAAAGTCTGTTATGGTCGAGTACAATATCACTAGAACAACTCCAGAGCTCTGTACACTCGGGTAGAAGGAAACTGATTGACAGGTTTCATTTTGTAGACTGAAAACTAAGAGAGAAAAATACCTTTATTTACACTTACGTCTCAATCGTGTTGCGAGCTCAGCTCTTTGGACTATTTTCGACTATCTTTCTATTTTCGGCTAAGTAATAAATCAGGCATTGCGACCGCCATCAAGGCCTGCCAAAATAAAACATTATCGACTAAATCAACTTAAGAGAGCAGAAAATGATGCAATGAATAAATAAATCCAGGTCCAAGGTGCATGGGTTTTGTAGCTAAAACACCTTTTGTTATATTATTTGGGCTACAGGTCTACATTAAAAAGCACCAACGTTGTGTGCTTATTCTTCAGGGTGTCATCACACCCTGACTGATGACCACTAGTACTAGTGGACTCATAATGTGCCATAGACAGTGTCATAATAAATATTGGTGTGTACACAAGAAAATTGAAATTGCCACGGACTAGGCCAAGTCCTTTCCACGGACACGTGTCCGTGTAGGGACAACTGTATGTACAGTATGGATGGACCCCTGGACGAAGGACCTGAACGTTTACAAATTGTAGCTTTCAAATCATTCGGCTCTTGCGGATTTGTTGTCCGTGCACTATCCATGGAAAGATAGCTCGACACTGATGTCATCACACTGAGGAAGTTCGTGATACAGTACATGTGACAGTGTTTGTTTTTACAGTCATCTCTTCTAAGACGGAACAAAAACACACGTCTCGCACATGTTGGTGGTTGTCACTGTACGCATGGGCGATGGTATCAACTATCATCTCTGTCGGGTGGAAATCCCATATGTCCAAAACCGTTACTTCTCAGGATTCTAATTCAAAAGTCTTACAAGCTCGAAACGCGACGCAAAGTGGATCTGCTACTTTTGATATTTTTGTGTGACACTGACTGTAGCGTGATCAAGTAGGGCCAGGCTAGTTCAAACCCATTACGACCTGGAACGCATCTGTGTGTCACTTAACTTTGAACCACTTCAACTATTGATTTAAACTTTAGCTAAAAATAAAAAAATAATAAAAAATAATTTTATAAATAAATAAAAATAGAAGATATATAAGCTCATAGCGCAGCACCAAGTGCCGCGTTATGAGCTTGTAGATCTGCTATTTTTTTTTTTATCGTGAAAATGTGGCACAAATCTTTAAATATTCTTTCCAAGTTTTTAACTGAAATCATTGCTTCTGGGGGGGTTTTAGGTTTAGGTTTATTTATTTAGCATGTAGTACAAAAAATAGACAATAACATATCAACGAAACAAAAATACAATGCAAGGAAAGGAAAGGAAGAAGCCAGAAGGCTTATATGGAATCCTTTCCTGTAGGAAGAGGTCATTGGTTTAAAAGATTCAAAGTTCATAAAGAACAGTACATAAATCTACAAGTTGGCAAAGGGGGCAGCTTGGTTTGGGGGGGGGGGGGGGGTTCCTGGAAGAACATATTTTGAGATGAAGATCGGCACACCGAATACATATAATTCTACGGGTTCTTGACGTGAAAAGGTTTGAGCACCACTGATCATACCGTAGGTTCTAGGATTTAAGAAGACATCTGTAGAATCTGTTCTCAGGTCTCCATGGGTTTAACCCATTTAGCATTATGTTATACTTTAGCTAGTGAAAAATAGCAGATCTACAAGCTCATAGGTCTGCTATTTTTTTTTTTAAACGTGAAAATGCGGCACAAATATTTGAATATAATATTCTTTCAGAAGACTTTTTATTTATTTCGACGTCAGGCCTATAGATGGGTTTAAAGACATGGAGAAGAGAGGTTTCTAAATTCTGACGGACGGCAACGGCGTGCTCCCCGTGGGCATTTTGTCACCACTGAGGCAGAGCCGTTGGGAGTGACTGACGAGGAGCAACATGGAGGAGACAGATATGGCTCATGGTGGCACTTGAAGTCAGGCCAGGACAGATCTGTGTGGTCGGGGGGGGGGGGGGGGGGGGGTTTCCTTCCAACCGCTGCACCGTCTCCAGCCAAGATGTCAGTGTTGTTGTTTGATAGTTATTTACTGTAGAAAAGTTGACACGTGGAGGGTTCAACCTCGCAGTATCAGAGTGACTCTGTTGATTCCAAAGGGTCGACGGCAGCCATAGAACTATAGGAGTGCAACAGTTCATCTATTTAATAAATTATATTTAAAAAAAATCATCAATAATTTAATACAATTATTGATTAATAAACTACCTCTGTTTTGGGCATGTCATTATAGGTGAAATGTTTCACATGTATTACTTTATAGTGAATCTACAGGCTCAATGCATATATGCTGTATACTCTCTCTCTGATTATAAACATGGAAACACATTACACCCACACACACTCCATCCAACAAGCACATTGAGACAAAGACACTAACGCACAACCTTTAAAAACCCTCAAGCCTTGAGCAACAGGAAGGGTGGAGGGATTTGTCGCTGATGACCACTTATAGACACAAAAGCTGGCTGACATGTACATATGTTCTGCAGATGGCCTTTTGTGTGTGTGTGTGTGTGTGTGTGTGTGTGTGTGTGTGTGTGTGTGTGTGTGTGTGTGTGCGTGCGTATGTGTGTATGCGCACACAAATGCATCCATGTTTGCGTGCGTAGGTGCGTGCATTTGTGTGTATGTATGTGTGTGTGTGTGTGTGTGTGTGTGTGTGTGTGTGAGAGAGAGAGAGAGAGAGAGAGAGTTGTGATTGAGAGAAACACAAGGCATCTTCGGTTTGCAAGTGTTTTTCAATCATCCTTGCATTCAGAATATCGTGTCCATCTTTGCATATATTGGGCTGAAGGTGTTTATTTGTTTTCTTGTGTGTAAATTGTGACAGCTGTGACTAAATCTGATCCCCCCCCAAAGTGGACGATGGCTATAGTTGACGTGACGTCCAAGCGCCAGACAGGCATGCACAGAGTTGCTGATGTGATATCAGTCATGGCATTCAGCAGTGGTGTGAAGTAACCAAGTACTTTTACTTAAGTGCTGTACTTAAGTACTATTTGGAGGTATTTGTACTTTACTGGAGTATTTCTAATTTCCAATACCTTTACTTCTATACTCAAAATGAGTACAACCTACTTTAAGTACATATTGATGCCAATACTTTTGTACATTTTGAATTGTGTGGGATGGGAGTTTTGGATGGAATCACAGAGAAGTAGAAACTCCAGTCTTTGTGTTTGACACGAAGAAAAAACTATCTATCAGTGAGGCTGTTTGATGGGGAACAAAACTCCTACTAAAAATAAACCTTTTCACTGTAAAGTGACGATGTAAATAGGCAATGCAATAGGCCGGGGATCAGTGTCATTTGCTATTGCGAGTGCTAAACGTGTGATAGTCATAGTTCATAGTCTGATTATCTCAGAGTAAATATGGAAATACGGATAATGCTTAATGGTTTGATACTGTGCCACTTGTGGTTCTAGGCTCAGGTAGAGGCTCATGGGAGGTAGAGCGACGCGGTTTCCCAGTTGGATGCCCAATAGCTCTGCCGGTGTTAGTGTGGAAAGACAACTGACCCCCTAACTGCTCCAGATGATTGAGGTTGGTGCCTTGGTTACTCCTGCATTCCGGCGTGTGAATGTGGCTGTGATGATAACACGGATTGGCAATTATATACTACTAGAAAACCGTACATATACTGTATTACACTACTACTGTTTTTACCTCGACGGAGGCATGCCTTTCACACCATTATCTCAGTTGGGGCAAATGCTCTCCCCGCAACATTAGTTACGATTCTGTGCCTATTGGGTCGCAACTCGGACGGTTTAATGGGGAGGATTTCAGTGTAATATGTACAGAATTCCAGTAGTATGTACTGTATACGGAATTCAATCCGTGTTATACAGTACACTGGGTTTGGGTGAGATCGGGTTGGTAAAGCGCTTCTTTGGATATTAAGGCCATTTTCTGTTGTCACCGCTGGTGTCAACAACAGCATGAGACAGAACAGACTTGGAAACTATTCTATGTAAAATGATCGGAACCAGACTTGCATACTTGCACCGTGAACCGGATATCATGGCATTATGAATCGGATATACTGTATGTATTACACGCTGCGTTGCACATGTTGTGTAATGTATCCTGTCCTGCTGTGTATAGTGGCGAGGTCACTAATGGCTGACACACACACACACACACACACACACACACACACACACACACATTTAGGTCAGGGGTTGAGTTTGATTTTGTGAGCCCACATGTCCTTTCAATAGGCTACAGTCTGCCTGTCACACACAAAACATAACACATTTCTTTCCACTTGTTCATCGAGTAATACACGTGCCAAGGAAAGACACACACACACACACCACACACACACACACACACACACACACACACACACACACCACATTTTCCCCCTCATTGGCCAATCATTAAAAGCTCTCTACTTTACACACTGTATTAGCAATGATTAACCTACTTTATTAGCTCAGTTCCACAGAGACAGAAAGAGAGACAGAGGGGGGGGGGGGGGTATACTAGCCGGCATGAACGACAGATTATAAACATTCCTCGGGCAAGGAGGTCTTTGTGTGTGTGTGTGTGTGTGTGTGTGTGTGTGTGTGTGTGTGTGTGTGTGCATGTGCGCGCGTGCATGTGCGTGTGTGTGTGTGTGTGTGGACGGACGGACGGTGGCTGGTGGGAGGTCAGAGAGCAGAGTGCGAGGGTTTGTTTTTTCACACTATTTTGGATGGAGAGAAAACATAACGAGGGGGAGGAGGAGGAGAAGAAATTATGCATGGATCAGAGCGAGAGCTGGAGAAGGTGAAGAGAGAGAGAAAGAGAGAGAGCTGTCTTTTTTGTTTTCTATAATGGGAAAAGTTTTCACAGTGACAGAAAATAGCTGATCGAAGTATTGCTTTTATCCGATCACGACACAAATAGAGCCAATCTGCAAGCTCACAATAAATGTCTGCTTTTGTTTGTTTTATATTTTATATTTCTCTTTTTTTTTGCTAAATGTAACGGCATAATGTATACCCAAAAATAGAAGTACCGGGTTAAAAGTGCTTAAATTCTACGGCTGCCTTCTTGCCCGCGTCCCATAATTCGCCCCGTTTGCATAATGATTTGATCTCTCTGCGTGTCTCACTGCATTAAACGATAATACTGTTCCGCTGACCTCGCAGATCGTTTGAAATGTTTCGGGCACGCTCCGATCGCAAGCAAATCATTGATTCAAGAGTTCCCAAAACTAGCCACACTGTAATATCCCCTTGCTGCACTGTAATATCCCCTTGCTGCACCACACCTGGACTTCATCTGGACTGGGAGATTGGGCCTGGCGGGGATAATCATACATCAATTTTGGAACACATACTTTTTTGTGTGTGTCTTTTTCTCACTCAGAGACGTTTCCAATGATGTCTGAATGAGGTGATGAGGTCACCAAGAGGAGGCCTCAAAGTGTTGTGGGGGATTGAGCCCAGACTTTACAGAACCCTGTCTGTCCCCCACAAGACTGAAAGATAGCCGTTTGTGTTGAGTTGCACACGCAATCCAGTCAGACCACTTTCATCAAGATCAGTGGTTTTCAACCAGTGGTCCGGGGACTGCCAGTGGGCCTTGAGGGGGTTCCAGGTGGTCCCCGGCTAAATGAGAGGAGAGTTGCTAACCAAATGGAACCTTATAGTGCTTTAACTATTGAGGGCGTAAAATGTTTTATATTTTACACATTCTACACATTTAGAGAGAACGTTTGCCTGTTGTCTCTCCTATGGTACTAACATCATCCCAGGGTTGAGAATCTCTGCTAGAACCGTAAAAATCTTCTCTATATGGGGGGTCCCTGGCATATCTTTTCAAATGGGGGTCGTTCAATTTGGGGGTCCTTGACATGAAAAAGTTTGGGAACCACTGCTCTACTCGATGATGAGGTATCGACAAACATGGCGTCACAGCCCCCCCTCCCTCTGTCTTCCTTTCCCATTGGTTGACCCACATGACATCACAGTCCAGAGGAATGAAATGTGAAGCTTCTTGAGCTTCACGCGACGTCATATAGCCCAGAGGAAAAACGGCCCCGGGAAGGAATAAATACGATAACAATAGAGCAGTCGCTTCTCGAGCCCATGATAACAATTGTTCCCTTTGTTTCCATGATTAGCCGGTTTTCAAGGACCTATGCAATTTAACAACCCCCGCAAACTGTTCCTTTCAGTAAGCAACTAAGAATATTCTCTCTCTCTCTCTCTCTCTCTCTCTCTCTCTCTCTCTGTCTCTCTCTCAATACATCACTCGAGGTTGTCAGCTCTCAGGGCTTGCATAATAACACTTATGCAACCCTTATCCGCGTCCTGAAGGTCAGATGTGGCTGTTAGTGCCGTGGGGCGTTGCGTCTATTCATCTGACTGTAAGATGTTTGAAGTTGGACTCCATGCCTCTGTAGATGCTTGCCAACGGTTCGGAGGGAGTGGTCTGAAAAGCACATTAGGGAGCTCCAAGTTGCTCATAATATACTTGCGTAACGTAGCCAGGAATTCCTCATTAACCCATTTTGGACTGAGGTCGATTAAAAAAAGGCTTCTAAATCCTAACATTTTTCTGAAAAACCCATGTTTCTATGTCAGCGGTGCTCAACCTTTTTCATGTCAATGACCCGCAGAATTATCTCTATTGGGCCACGGACCCCCATCTCAAAATATGTAGTTCCAGGGACCCCCAAGAAGCCAATATTTTAATTCGCTCTGAAATTATATATTCAATGATCTGTGCCACATTTTAACGATTTTTCAAAAATAGCAGACCCACTTGTAGATCTGCTATTTTTCAATAGCTAAATTATTACATAATGTTTAAAACACCAAAAGGGGTTCTCGCCCAAAATGGGTTAAAAAAAAAGAAGACGGAAAGAAAGATTAGACGGCAAATTGTCCCCGTCGGAGGCCTCGGAGCATGGAGAAACCTTTTTATGTTCTTTTGTTTTGTAACCACTTGTTTTCTATAATTTTGGGGGGGGGGAAGCTTTGGCTGAAAGTTGCCAATCGACAAGCTCACAGCCTTTGCAACGCATTATTTTCCCACTAAAGGTTTCCCCACAATATGATGTTGCTGAATGCTGAATGGTCAGAGATTTGGTACAACAGAACAGAGACACATTCCCTTTATTTGCTCCTCGGTATATAGGCCTGATCACAACTATTTGAGCTAATTCAGCGGTACCCAAACTTTCTTTTTTTTCTCTGGATAAGGGCTCCACTTGAAAATCTCAAAGGCGTTTGCGGCGCATCCGTTCCGAAAGCTCGTGTCATTCTTGTTATTGTGGTCTCACTAAAGTGCTGGCTAAGGGAGTGTGCGGCCCGCGTTGGCTACGTTTTGGCACCTGCCCGCGGTTGCATTCGTCCATGCACGTTGTTCTGGAAGGAACCACACCTCCCTCGGCCTCGTCTCCCTTTGTTGACTTATGGCCGCCGCAGAATTCATTTCTGCCTTTGTGAACACTACGAGTCAGCAGTAAATTGTGGCCCGCCCGCCTCGGACGTGCTTCCTTCCTTGCCTATATACGCGTCAGACATGGCAGCCATTTTGAAACCAACAGGCTAGCCTAGATTTTTCTGAAAAGAGTATTTTGAAGTGGTGCAACCACTTCCTTAAGTGACGTGTGTGGGTGGGTGGGTATGAGCACAAAAACGGCATGGTTGTTTTTCACCACCTGTGCGCAACCTAACATACACAAACACACACACACGCACATATTAAGTGTATATATGGTGATTTTGGGTGTGCCAGTACAGTACAGTGACAGTACAGTACAGTACAGTACAGTGGAGGGTACAGTAGAGGGGGTCCCCACACGGTAACTCTGTCATTTCTCAACCGTTTCGGACGCGGGGTGGCTCGCCGTAATCAGGCCGGCACCCTGGGTGCGTTCCTGTGGGTCTGGAACTCCCCCCCCCCCCCCCCCGGGGACCCCCACACGGGTGTGATTTTTATATTGTGTCATTGCCGCTTTTACTGCAGTAGATGAAAATCTGAGTACTTCTTCCTCCACTGCTGAAAACATTCAGTTTTTCCCTGTGACGAGTGAGGTCACATTTCTTGCCGTTTACCACATTGCCTGACGAAATCAGTGGGGCCTTTTTCTCCGCTGGTTATTTTTCCTCCGGCAGTGTCAAAGACCTAAAACAGGTGGAGTGGCATATTAATCCACACACAAGCGCTGTAGTACACACACGCACGCAAGCGCGCGCACGCACGTGGGGGTAATTACAAGCAGATGTGGACTTTGGGAAGGTTCCAGGTCAGCTAACGCAATCCTTTAAGTGTCAACCTGTAAAACTCACCAAACCAAAAGACGGGAAGGAGGAGAAAATGCCTATTAGGGTTGCTGGTGCAATTCCTCCCTTCCAGCGCCCAAATGCCCCTCTATAGGGTCATTTAACCCATGGAAACCTGAGCTCTACAAAATGCTTTTACTTCTAAACCAGCAGTTCTCAAACTTTCAAAATGTATATACTCAACATTCATCAAACACTTTCCAAGGTTTTTAAAAAATGGGCGCTGTGAGCTTACAGTCTGTGCTGTTTTGAGAACTACTGTTCTAAAAAACCACACTGTTCTAATTATTATTATTATTATTATTATACGTTTTGTTGCTATAAATATATATAGCTAAAATGACACAGATATTTTCATGGTTTTTATGGGTTAATGCAAGTGATTCCCAACTTTTACAATTTCAATGACCCCCAGTTTATTATGCATTAGGCCATGGACCCCCATTTGATATGGATTATTTTTGCACATGATTAAAATGACCAAGGTTTCTTGCAGGAAAATATGCAGTCTAAGCACTAATGGAAGGCCCATGCATGTGCCTGCATGTGTTATGACAAAAGTGTAGAAACTATGAAACGAATAATTCTTCATCTTGTCTCCACATTCTAACTTTTTGGACATATGAGGTTTCCACCTGACTTGAGACGATATTACAGGTCAATTATGCTCTTATTCTTATTTCATACTCAATGTAGTCTGACGTCTATTGTCCCGGTGCTGAACAACTCAGTCTCAATGGTGGTGCATGAGCCTACAACCTGTCTGTCTGTCTGTCTGTCTGTCTGTCTGTCTGTCTGTCTGCCTGCCTGCCTGCCTGCCTGCCTGTCTGTCTGTCTGTCTGTCTGTCTGCCTGCCTGCCTGCCTGCCTGTCTGTCTGCCTGCCTGCCTGTCTGTCTGTCTGTCTGCCTGCCTGTCTGTCTGCCTGCCTGCCTGCCTGCCTGCCTGTCTGTCTGCCTGCCTGCATGTCTGTCTGCCTGCCTGCCTGTCTGTCTGCCTGCCTGCCTGTCTGTCTGTCTGTCTGCCTGCCTGCCTGTCTGTCTGTTGTGAGCTTGTAGATCCGCATTCTTTTCCCATTCATTGATAAAAGTATAATTTTAAACAATGCTTCTATTAAGCTATACATGAGCAATATTACCGTAATCTCTCTGTCATTGGTTTTGATACATTTCCATATAGTTCCCCCAGTCATGATCTGGCTCTAAGGTGGCACAGTGGTAGAGTTCCGGCCCACCACCACGGAGGTTGTGGTGCATCCGGTTTTGTCGAGCGTCTATAGGAAAACAATTGGCCCGTGTTCATGGGTGGTAAAGCCGGGCGGGGAGGGTGATAATTGGCTACATGCTGGGGTGGCACCTGTCAGCAGGGAGTGTTGGGCGAGAGGAGTAGGACAAAGTCTCTATCTCCTCCCGGTGGGGGCTCCTCACTGGCCGGTGAGTCAGTAGGATGCAACAGCAGTGACAACTGACAACACAGAATTGGGGTGAAAAGCGGCTACCACTCCAGCCTTTGCTTTCTTTTCTCATAGAAGTCATTGCACAATATGCACCTTGTGACGGGATTAAGCCTTTCTTAACACTGTGTACTTACTACTACTGCTGCTCGTACTGTACATAATTGGGCTGCTAAAAATGTCCCATGTGGAATAAAGGAAGAAACCTTATCTGAAGCCGGAATGCACGGCGTGAAATCTAAAAAACATTGTCGTCACATTCAGCCCTGGCTCTTATGTTTGTTTACTGGAGTTTGGTTGCTAAGCCTTGCGTTACTCGACTGGAATAAAAGGTGGTCACATGTAATGAGGTTGTCCTGTTTATGCTCACTACCTGTGTCTTTTCACCCGAGACACAGCGTCTTGCAGCAGCCCCTTCGTCATATCCACAGCTCTATACGACAGATTGCATTTTCTGCTGTTTTGTTTCGGCTAATTCACTTTTCACACAAGTGGGGGAAAATAAAACATGACTATCGCTCACTGACCAATTAAACTCCTGCATGCCTACTCTGGGGGGGGGGGGGGGGCACAGTCACAAAAAATAGCAGGTATGAATTAAAGCTCACGGAGATTGTTTATTCATTTTTGGCAAAGAGGTTTGGTGCTGGTTGATGGAAACAAAGCAGTCAAAGTATACAGTAGTTCTCTAGACTGGAGGGTTGTAGTTTGTTTGCCTGCAGTTGAGATGGTTGTTTGTAATGGTACGTCACATGCGTGATTCCTTTCTACGTCCGAGCATAGACATGGTAACGCCCCGCCTGCCTCTGATTGGCCAACCGACACAGCCGGTGTCTCCGAGGTGGAAGATACATGCTGGATAGTGATGTATATAATATACCATACAGAGGAGAAATGTGCACGCAGCAGACGAAGAGAAGTTCCATGGTGTTTATTCAAACGGAGTACACAGCATACACAGCAACAGCATACAGGCTCATCACGCCAGCCATGCAGAGTGCATGGCTCACGTCTCCCACAAGGCTCGCGCCCGACTGACTGACTCGATAGCCTTGTAGGCCACCTTTTAAACACTCCACATTTGGTCAAAGGGATCGACATGGTGCATATCTATTATAGTAGCAAAGTCCTTTGATTCAATCACTCTGTCCCTTTACGTCAACAGACCCCTAATTTACATAGACCGGAATTAGGCTCCTAGCTTCTCCTGAGAGGCCGACACCCCTCTGTAGCAGCTGGTCACCAAGAGGTCTACTGTATGTAAATTTACAATTGACATAGGCCTTGCAACACAGTATAATTATGAGATCCTAAATATTCTTCAATAGTCTGCTGCGCGCGTGTGGGAAATAAATACAGTCGAATGGGGTGATATATAATAGCTACAAGAGAATGACAGCTTGGCACGCGCGACAGCAACGTAAACTAATATTGTTTATGCCGTTGGCCTGTTTATTTGTATACATGTGTAAACTTTAAACATTATTGTACTGTAAAAAAAAAAGTCTATTTTCCCTTGATCTTTATTAGTATAATAGTATTAGTTTAGATTAATACACGATAATCAACACTAACACTTTAATTTGAAACACAGCCAAATCAAATCATAGTACATACAGTAGAGTAGGCCTACGTGTTCAATCAATTATTCAATCAAAGCAAACGGCACAAACAATATTAGTTTGCCTCTTCTACAAAAATTAAAGTTACAAGTTACTGTCGCGTGTTGCCATTCTCTTGTACTTGTGTCGGTAGGCCAATCAGAGGCAGGCGGGGCGTTACCATGTCTATGCTCGGACGTAGAAATAAATCACGCACGTCACACTGCTATGGCAACCAGGCTTGATTCTCACCAAGGAGATGTAAAGATGAAAGGCCTCATGTCTCTGTACTCGTTCACCATAGCCTTTATTCTCAACCTTGCTTTTTTTTCTTCTTCTCATTCATCCACTTTGTCACCACGACTGATTTCAGTCATTTGAATTCCATAGAAGTCAGTAGGTACTAGGTATTTTATGGAAGCATGTTGTGCAGCGGAAATAGTAGATCTATTTAAATAGCTGATCTGTAATAGATCTATTCTAGGCTATTAATAGATCTACAATCTATTAGTGCTGCGCTATGAGCCTATAGATTGCTATTTTGGGGAAAAATGCAAATCTTTGAATATTTTTAAACAGACATTTCTTTACTCAAATCTTTGCTTCTGGAGGTCCCCATTTTTCAGATGGGGGTCCTTAGAATGAAAAAGTTTGAGAAGCAGTGCTTGTAGCCTACATAATGTGGCTTCTGGAGTATATCAACCATACTAGAAAAGAAAGAAAGAAAGAAAAAAAGAAGGAACGAAAGAACGAAAGAAAGAAAGAAAGAAAGAAAGACACTGGTACAGAGGAAGAAAAAATAACTGCTATGATGTGTGCAATGTACTGTAATGATGTCATGTTTTAAAATCAGAACACAATCCTAGATCTTACCAAATCTTTCCAAAACAAGAGCACTGATGTGATGAGTCACTGGTTGCAACAGTACCAAAGACCCATTAGGGCCGCACAACGAGGCCACGCACGGCCAGTCGCTTGTCATTAGTTTTCGCTGCGCCTGCTTCGCTTTGCATTCACATCCAACATATAATAATAAGCAAATGGAAAACACGTCCTTTTGTTTGATGCGTCCCCTTTTTGCTTGTGGAGTGGAATGGCCCCGGTGGCGGTATATACATGACTAATACCAGACGGACACAACGTTTTGCCACGTGGCTTTTGTGCTCCTCTCTGGAAAACAGAATGAAAGAAAGAAAGAAAAACGAAGCAGGAAAAAAAAAAAGGAACAAATCGTTGGTGTCGTCGGGGGGGAAACCTTGTATGTCCAAAACTGTAACTTTTTTATTTAGGAAAAATAACCTGTGTTCCAAAAATGTATAGTTATTATTTAAACTCTTGTTCATGCATGTGCTTTTCATTGGTTATAAAACCCACCGACACATGTAATAATTATCACATCATGACATTTGCATAAGCTTGTAGATCTATTTTTTTGTTAGTTTGACAAAGTGTCCCATTCGAATCATTGAAGATAAAACATTAGAAAACAAAAGTCGAAACACAGAGATACGAGGTTCCTGCCCGACACTAGCAAACAAAATGGCGAATGTCAGTTTCCACGGCAACACGTATACACACACGGAGACACAGAAACGAGCGAGATGGGGGGGAACGTCACTATGGCAACTGTCTGCTGCCAACGCACATGGGCGATGACGCCCTTTGGGACGCTTGTTGTCGTGACCGGGACCATAAATCACCCTGGATGGATGCGGCGATGAGCAACGCATCGTCACGTCTCTGTCAAATGCACACACACACACACACACACACACACACAAACTCTTTCCCCGTCAGGTTAACCCATTCTGACCTGAGATCAGATTCTAAAAATGTCTTCCACATCCCGACGGTTTTCTGAAAAAGCTATGTTTCTAATTGTCGAGAAATGGTGGGTGTGGTGTGAGTGTGTGAGAAAGACGTCTCACGCTGATTGCGTGAGAGTTGGCAGGCCTGATGTCAGTCGTGTGTTTTTCAAAAATAGCAGACCTACAAGCTCGTATGAGCTTGTAGATCTGGTATTTTTCAATAGCTAAAGCATGACATGATGCTAACACCAAAAGCGGTTCCCGCCCCAAAATGGGTTGAGCATGGAGTCAATTTTAACCCATTAGGACCTGAGGCCGATTCTACAAATACCTTCTACGCCGGTAGTTTAGTGCCAAGGAACCCCCACGACGCATTATATGTTTTTGGCCAAGGACCCTCAGAAGAGAAGAGAGTTCGTGTAGAATAAAAAAATAAAAAATAAAGAAGGTTGAGAAATATATAGCATTTGCAGATGTACAAGGTTGCAGCTCGGCACGAAGTGAGCTTATACATCTGGTATATCTATAATAGCCAACGCTCAAATCTAAAATGACACAGAGATCTTTAATGTACTGCGTGATGTCATCACGCACGCATGCACGCACGCACGCACACACACACACACACACACACACACACAGCCATTTTTATGAACAAAAACACATTCAGTGGGGTGCCTGCCTGGTGGCTAGTTATTGCACAGACCATTAATTATGCTCCCTGTGAGGACCCAATTTCATATCCGAGGCCCTGACCACCCCCCCCCCTCCCCCCGTCTTGCCTCATACGTCTCTCCTCTCTCTACCTTCTCTGTCTACACTCAGTCAGTCAATCAATCAATCAATCCAAATGGACCGTTACAGGTTACTCTGACTTCCACACACAAACCAGTGAAAAGCTATTCACCATATCTATCCATCTGTCCCAAAACAAACTGGTCAGGCTCCTAACAAGGTGGACCCTCTTGTAAACAATTGGGTAGTCCACTCACAGTTGACAGTCTTTGTATTGAGTTTGTGCTTGAAATGTACTGTAATTCTGCAAACTGTTAATAAATATTTCCCAAAAGAAATGGGGGAAAATCATGAATTAAAAACAAATTCAATGAGTAATTTCATGAAGAAATCAAAGAAGATCAAATAAATTCCATAAACTATAAAACACATGTTTAAGAAGTAGTGAAAATAGCCGATCTACAAGCTCACAATGTGACGCGAAGCCAGTATCTTTTGGGTCACGGGCTAAAACATTTGGGAACCACTGTGCTATAGGGTGAACCATTGGCTACAAACCTACAGTAATGTGACTCTTGGGGAGAATGTTCTTCAAGCCTGGCTCTGTGTGAGAAGTGTTATGATATGAACCCTGCTGATGACAAAAAGCTCCATTGATGTGTGTGTGGATGCTTCCACTGACATACTGTAGTGTTCAAATCGCTTTCACTCCTTGTGGATAAGATTGAATACATCTTTCCACCCTCTGATATTCATCTATACTTTGAGTGAAGTTTGGACGGGGACAAAAGGAGGGGACCAAGTACAGACCCCCATGGGGGACCTTGGTCAACAATATTTAACAGGCTTTAAGTGGTTTTAACAGAGCACATATGGTGTTTTATTTTTCCACTAATCTGAAATATATACACAATCGTTTTTAATGGCTTCAAAACGGCAATAAAACTCGAGGAAGTGTAAAATTACATGTCGGAACGCACCTTAAGACATTACTGTCAGTCCCCGTGTTGGAGAGTTTCGGAAATGACATTTTCAGAGGCAGGAAAAGAGCTGAGCTCTATTCCAAAAAAGTCACCAGTGCACATAACGAGGCTATGCGTCATTCATAATAAAAGCATGTGGGTCGTTTCTTCTATTGTTATTGTTTTTTCATACTTTCTGGAAAGAACATCAGCGTTGTAACTGCATAGCGTGACGTGGACTTCAGCCAGTGCTGGAAGAAGTTTTTTTTTTTTCCCCCTTCTTTTCTTTTTAACTGATGAGCAAGAGCAATAACATGATATTGTTGCTGTCTGGCAGAAACCTCTTATCTCCATATTCTAACTGTGGGTGTTTTTGTATTAGAATAGTGCTCTGCCTTATCGTACTACAGCATCAAAAGCAGCAGATCCACAAGCTCCAAGCATGGCGTGACGCAACACGTCTTTCAAGCTTGTATATCTGTTGCCTTTGCTTTTCACCCTATACAGAGATGATATAAAAACAATCAACATGTCGAAAACAACTATTGGCATAAAATGCATTACCAAAGTATGTGTAATTATGTATAGATAGATAGATAGATAGATAGATAGATAGATATAGATGCCTCTGAAGTGTAGTGGACCCAATGTGTCCAGTGTAACAAACAATGGTCACATTTGTCACACCGTAGTGTACAGTACAGTACAGTACAGTACAGTACAGTACAGCACCACTCAGTTCAGACGGGTCTGATTTTAATAACTACTCTTGATGTTTTAGTCTCCTCCGGCCTCCTCCTGGAGGAGATTCTTTTCCAAAGTAATTATTAAAAATAATGAAAACAGTAAATGAAAAAGCACGGCCCCATCACGTATTAGAAGGACAATATCAGTCACCGGGAAAAAAACGGTTGGGTGTTTTCGATGAATCTACCATGGTTAAAATGGTTTGAATAATAATAATAATAATAACTTGAATTTATATAGCGCCTTTCCAGAAACCCAAGGACGCTTTACAAAACAGAAAAACAAACAAACTAATTGCCAAAAGCCTGAGTGAACAAATGTCTCTTCAGTGCAGACTTGAAAGAGTCCAATGTAGGCGTCTGGTGAATCTCCAAGGGGGGAGAGTTCCAGAGGTCAGGGGATGCCACATAGAAGGCTCTATCGCCGAGGGTCCGCTTGTTTGCATGACGGATGGTGAGGAGCTCCATGTCCTGAAGACCTCAGAGGTGTAGTCCTTGAGGAGGTCTGTCAGATACACTGTGGGGCATGGAGGGATTTGTAGGTGAGAAGTAGCAGTTTATAGTTGATGTGGAACTTAACCGGGACCCAGTGGAGGCGTCCATGGGTGGGGGTGATGTGCTTCCAGCGTTTTGTGCGGGTTAGCACTCTGACAGCTGAGTTTTGGACGTACTGCAATCTGTCAAGGGACTTGTTTCGGAGGCCGAACAGGACACCATTACAGTAATTCAGCCGGGGGGAGATGAAAGCGTGGATGGGAGTGACGGACGGAGTCTGGAAAGGTTTTTTGAGGTGGAAGAAGGCCAGATTCAGTAACCAATTTGATGTGGGATTGAAAGGAGAGGGTCCGGCATGACCCCCAGGTTTGCGAACTTTGGGGGTTTGGAGAGATGGAAGAAGAGAATGTCCGATTTTCTCAAGTTGAGCCTTGGGCCAACCCATGGCCATTGAAGTTATAATGGTTCTGTATAGGAAGGTGGCGGGGCGGCTAAAATGATTATCAAATATCTAAATACTGAATCAAGTAACTTAAAAAAACGCCTGGGGTGTTCACATAAGCTTGAGTAGACGATAAAATGACCAAAAGATTTTTTTTAAAGTGAAATATCCCTTTAACCCATTCTGAACGGGAACCCCTTTTGGTGTTAGCATCATGTCGTGCTTTAGCTATTGAAAAATAGCAGATCTACAAGCTCATAGCGCGCCACCGAGTGGCGCGCTACGAGCTTGTAGGTCTGCTATTTTTTTTAAATCGAAGAACGACTGACATTTTTTTAGAATCTGATCTCAGGTCAGAATGGGTTAAGCCTGGTAGCCCTGCTAGAAGTATAAAGTATAAAAAAGGTACGGTATACTCAGTTATACTTTCCCCCAGTGCCAGGAATGACTGACTGAGAGGTGCCATTACATAGTGTGAGGTGGACCCAGGAATGACTGACTGAGAGGTGCCATTACATAGTGTGAGGTGGACCCAGGAATGACTGACTGAGAGGTGCCATTACATAGTGTGAGGTGGACCCAGGAATGACTGACTGAGAGGTGCCATTACATAGTGTGAGGTGGACCCAGGAATGACTGACTGAGAGGTGCCATTACATAGTGTGAGGTGGACCCAGGAATGACTGACTGAGAGGTGCCATTACATAGTGTGAGGTGGACCCAGGAATGACTGACTGAGAGGTGCCATTACATAGTGTGAGGTGGACCCAGGAATGACTGACTGAGAGGTGCCATTAAATAGTGTGAGGTGGACCCAGGAATGACTGACTGAGAGGTGCCATTACATAGTGTGAGGTGGACCCAGGAATGACTGACTGAGAGGTGCCATTACATAGTGTGAGGTGGACCCAGGAATGACTGACTGAGAGGTGCCATTACATAGTGTGAGGTGGACCCAGGAATGACTGACTGAGAGGTGCCGTTACATAGTGTGAGGTGGACCCAGGAATGACTGACTGAGAGGTGCCATTACATAGTGTGAGGTGGACCCAGGAATGACTGACTGAGAGGTGCCATTACATAGTGTGAGGTGGACCCAGGAATGACTGACTGAGAGGTGCCATTACATAGTGTGAGGTGGACCCAGGAATGACTGACTGAGAGGTGCCATTACATAGTGTGAGGTGGACCCAGGAATGACTGACTGAGAGGTGCCATTACATAGTGTGAGGTGGACCCAGGAATGACTGACTGAGAGGTGCCATTACATAGTGTGAGGTGGACCCAGGAATGACTGACTGAGAGGTGCCATTACATAGTGTGAGGTGGACCCAGGAATGACTGACTGAGAGGTGCCATTACATAGTGTGAGGTGGACCCAGGAATGACTGACTGAGAGGTGCCATTACATAGTGTGAGGTGGACCCAGGAATGACTGACTGAGAGGTGCCATTACATAGTGTGAGCTGGACCCAGGAATGACTGACTGAGAGGTGCCATTACATAGTGTGAGGTGGACCCAGGAATGACTGACTGAGAGGTGCCGTTACATAGTGTGAGGTGGACCTCAGCCCTGAATGACTGACTGAGAGGTGCCATTACATAGTGTGAGGTGGACCCAGGAATGACTGACTGAGAGGTGCCATTACATAGTGTGAGCTGGACCCAGGAATGACTGACTGAGAGGTGCCATTACATAGTGTGAGGTGGACCTCAGCCCTGAATGACTGACTGAGAGGTGACATTACATAGTGTGAGGTGGACCCAGGAATGACTGACTGAGAGGTGCCATTACATAGTGTGAGCTGGACCCAGGAATGACTGACTGAGAGGTGCCATTACATAGTGTGAGGTGGACCTCAGCCCTGAATGACTGACTGAGAGGTGACATTACATAGTGTGAGGTGGACCCAGGAATGACTGACTGAGAGGTGCCATTACATAGTGTGAGCTGGACCCAGGAATGACTGACTGAGAGGTGCCATTACATAGTGTGAGGTGGACCTCAGCCCTGAATGACTGACTGAGAGGTGACATTACATAGTGTGAGGTGGACCCAGGAATGACTGACTGAGAGGTGCCATTACATAGTGTGAGGTGGACCTCAGCCCTGCATGCTGTTTCTTGGAGCCCTGAGACGAGGCAATAGCAGCAGCAGCAGCCTGGAATCCCCCCCCCCCCGCCTTCCTATCCCCCCACCCCACCCCCTCCACTCCTTACATAAACATTCCATAGGCGTTGGGTAGACTGGCGCGTAGGAACTGAAACTCATCCATCCCCTTCAGGAGTCGTGCTGGGCCGGGCCGGGCCGGGCCAGCTCAATTGAGGAGAAGATTTGAGAGGGGAAGGGAGGGGAGGAGAGCCCTCCAGCTGTACTTTTCCAACTGTTTGTCTTTTATTTCGTTTCCGTGTGCATGCGTGCGTGCGTGTGTGTGTGTGTGTGTGTGTGTGTGTGTGTGCAATTCCTACAGCTGTGCATGGAAGGTAGTGGAGTGAAGTGGGATAGAAGAAAATACATTCCTCAAAACTAGTGATAAGGGAGTGGTCATGCATGCATTCAACGCATGCACGTGCACACACACACACACACACACACACACACACACACACACACACACAGCGTGCCTGTTTCAGCATTTTGTTGTAGCCTGCATGGTTGAACAATGCTGTTGCCTCATGCATTAATATTATTATAGACTTGATTACTTTGTACATAAGTGACTTCAATCAAGAACGTATTGAAACATCATTATTATCATTACAGTCTTCTTTTAAGCTTCTTCATCTTTTGTTTTCATTCCTACAGCAATAGCATCTCACGTAGGTTCAAAACGGTTACCTTTCAGGATTAAAATTCAAAAGCATCAAAAGTAACAGATACACAAGCAAGACGCTGTACTGTGGTAGGGTATTCATTCATGTTGTAGATGACAGGGTTTCGCGCCCGACAGAAGAAACGATAATGAATCTCATTCCATAAATGCCACACACTGGGCTAAAAGGTGGCGTTTTCCAATACACACTGCAGTTGGTCAGAGGTCAGTTTACGGTCTGGATAAGACATTAGATAAATTGGAACGTCCTCCAGTCCCCACCCCTCTCCTCTCCTCTCCTCTCCTCTCCTCTCCTCTCCTCTCCTCTCCTCTCCTCTCCTCTCCTCTCCTCTCTTCTCTCCAGTCATTGCTGTAGACGTCAGCCAAAGTGCTGGGTTAAGTAAAGAGTTAAAGATGCCTGACTCACACATGTTTATTAAGAGTGTAAACTATTCGTCAGGCTGCCTGCCAGTCCTGTCCAGACTATAGTGCTCTCCTCCTCCTCCACTCTGCTACATAATGTTCTCCACTAGGCCTACATTCTGTCTGCTATGAGCTCAGTATAGGGACCATACTGCAAACCCATCAGGCTGCAAGGCTTCTTTTTTTCTCTCTCTCCACTGCTCGCATGTCCTCGGTTGCTCTTTGGGAAGACAGGTCACCTTCATTTTCGAAGGCACATTGGCATTGTGACATTGTTTTTTTTATTTTTATAATTTTTATCCCACGATTATGTAACCCATTTTTCACCCCTGTGTCAATTATCTAATGTGATCCTGGGCTCTACACACCCTCCGCCAACCTGGGGAGAGCAACGGACTTGAACTCATGCTTCCTTCATGTCCAAGTTGCTCCTTTACACCTGACAGGGGGGAGTTTCCCTGGTTGAACGTAGCGTGTGGAAGGAACACGTTATTCCAACCAGTTCCTTTCCCCTCCATCAGGCGCCCCGGCTGGCCAGGGGGAGGCAGTTTAGAGACCAGGCATTGTGACATTGTGAAAATGAGACCATGTAGTATAGTTGGCTCATTCATTCATTAATTTAGTAATTGTGCGTCGTGTCCATAAACTATGTCTTTATGAATGTTTCAATCAAAGACTATAAATTATGCAATACATGTTATCAACACGTATTGCATAATTGCAAGTGGCGCGCTACGAGCTTGTAGGTCTGCTATTTTAGAAAAATCGAAGAACGACTGACATAGAAACATGTCTTTTTCAGAAAACTGTCAGGATGTAGAAGATATTTTTAGAATCTGATCCCAGGTCAGAATGGGTTTTAATCTACGAAAAATAAGTATAAATATAGAGATAAGAGGTTTCTGCCCGACACCCACGACGACGACCTATACTGTATATGAAAGCACCGTACTGTGTGTGTATAACGTCTGCCTATACTGACTCTCCTCCTCTTCCAGGGTGATTTCACCTGGAGCAGCCTGTCGGGGCGGAGCGTGCGCCTGATGCCCGTGGCCATCCAGAGCCTGTCGGAGCTGGAGAGAGCCCGGCTGATGGAGGTGGCGTACAGCCGTCTGCATCAGGACCACGACCTGGGCTGTCAGATCACCATGCCCAAAGGTTAGGAGCTGATACAGTATGTGTGTACCTGGGCTGTCAGATCACCATGCCCAAAGGTTAGGAGCTGATACAGTATGTGTGTACCTGGGCTGTCAGATCACCATGCCCAAAGGTTAGGAGCTGATACAGTATGTGTGTACCTGGGCTGTCAGATCACCATGCCCAAAGGTTAGGAGCTGATACAGTATGTGTGTACCTGGGCTGTCAGATCACCATGCCCAAAGGTTAGGAGCTGATACAGTATGTGTGTACCTGGGCTGTCAGATCACCATGCCCAAAGGTTAGGAGCTGATACAGTATGTGTGTACCTGGGCTGTCAGATCACCATGCCCAAAGGTTAGGAGCTGATACAGTATGGGCCTGATTCATTAAAAAGAAATACGCCACCGTTACACTGTGGCGGAAACAGATATCGTATTTATCCGTCCGATCAAGCTACGTTGAGATGACGTGTTATTCAGAGAAGCTGGTGTAATCACTTCATTTATGCGGATCGCTGAGTGTATCCTTTCCGCATTTTCCCCAAGCGATTCGCCTGGTGTCGCCTGGTTAGTTGGAACATCCACGCCCATTCTACACCATATAAGGCAACAGGAAATCTCGAAATACGTCATCTTAGCCGGCACAGAGGATTCCCAAACTTTAAATTCTATACAACAGCGCGATGAGCTTGTAGAGTAGTTAATTTTGACAGGAGGTTCTCTGCACGGACAGATCTTCAAGCAAACAGCGCGAGTTATATGTATATAATTATAAACGAAACTTGCCAACTTGGCACGCATTGCTTCACTCGATCCTTGTTAAATGTCAGAGTTAACTGATATGTTACAGTTACTTTCACATAATGAGAAAGAAGTTAATTTGTACTGTTCACCACACGACCAAATGCTATATTACAACTCGGCAATGATAAGCCCTTACTGATGAATGCACTGCAGGGTTATAAAAAAAAGAAAGAACACTTGCCTGCAGAAGTAAAATAGATATCCGATGTATCAGATGTAAATTCATTTCATGATGTCGTCATATTAAAATGATTCGCGGGACACGGCAAACTTGATTCATCTCATGATGAGATCAATGTAGTAGCCTACAGCATATAGCCTACACAGCTACAACGTTGCCCATATTATAATTAATTAAGGTGAGCTGGCTTAAAACTGACTGGCCAAATTGCACGCGCTGATGCCATAATGTGGATTACACACACACACACACACACACACACACACACACACACACACACACACACACACACCGACAGTCAGAGAACTGACTCACTAAACAACACTAACACACACTAAACAACGTTGGATTCGTACAGTGCAGAATGCAGATAAGTGTAGGCCTTTATCCAAGGCGCTTTACATAGATTGTGCAGATCAATTCACCCATTCACACACACATTCATACACCGATGGCGGCGGAAACCATGCAGGGCACTAACTAGCCAGCACATCAGGAGCAATTTGGGGTTCAGTGTCTTGCTCAAGGACACTTCGACGCTAACTCTGGTGGAGCCCGGGATTGTACTATGGGAACCTTCTGGTGGCCATGTGGCCACTCTACCCCAGAGCCACTGAACCTTCTGGTGGCCATGTGGCCACTCTACCCCAGAGCCACTGCCGGCCCAACAAACACACCCTGAACGATCCCCCGTAAAGCATTTATTCATAAAAACGGGCAAGTCGTGAGCCATAATTATAGAGAAGTGTGAATGTGTTTGGAAATCACTCTCAAACATGTGTGTCCATTTCCTTCTGCGGAGTCTGACTGTGTGTTATTAAAAGTGTTGCTTAGCAACTGCCGAGAATGTCATTTTGCTGTTTTGGTGCCTTTTATTATGACACGGTTTCCTTGTTTCTTGTTAAGACCAGGCGAGGATGAGAAAACACGAAGCGGCCTAGTCTGGAGGCTTTGTATTGAATGAGAGCATGGGTGGTAAATTGCGTAGGCATGTGTGTGCATCTGACTCCACCAGTGATGGATGCACTGCATGCTACACAGGTTACCGGTTACACTGTATAATGTATTGCCAAAGAAATTAGTGCCGAGCTGTCAGATGTCTCGGACTACTGAAGTTCTGATGTCTATTCAGGAGTCTTTAATCTGCACAGTCCTGGCTGCACATTTCAACGACGATGTCTGGGGTTGTGAGTTTAACAGATTTAAGAGGCCACGACAATACACTTATTATCTAGTTATTTTTTTAAGATTCAAGACTTTATTGCCATGTCTACAGAGTTGATTGGAATTTGTTTCAGTGCTCTACAAAAAGACACATATTCACATCACATATTCAGACAAGATACAAAAGTACAAACATCATAATTATGAGGGGAACCGATAAATAAAAAAGAATGCAAAACGTAGAATGTTTGCCTATGTTATGACATGCCCAGAATGGGGATGCTTGTGTTTGGTGTGGTTCAATTAGCACTTTCAGGGTGACCCAGTAGTGGAGTGTTTTAGGTTTCACATACAGTACAGTACCACATGGGCTGAGTGCCCTGCTGGATTGGCCAGCTTGTCAGGAACACCTCAGTATTTGGACCCGTATGCAGAATAATCCAGGCAACAATGACTTGCACTCAAGCACTTTTATTACGAGTAAGACGCGCGAACGCGGGAAGCGAACGCAGAACGTAAATTGCAATAACAATTAGAATAAATTACGAATTACTCATGTCACCATGACTCACAAATCACTCAGCTCCATATATGGGCACAAAAGGGGCCAGGTCCACTCAGCTCCATATATGGGCACAAAAGGGGCCAGTGATTTGTTTGTTGTGGACCTGGCCCCTTTTGTGCCCATATATGGAGCTGAGTGATTGCTGATGCAACACACTCCATATTTGGATAGCGGGACAGACAGACAGACACACGGACACACACACAGACATGATCTGCTAGGTCTCATAGTAAGTGCTCACTGCATTCGCAATAACTCAGAAAACCCTCCCAGGGCATATATAACATAAAGTCCCACTGGGAAACACAGTGTTATAATTGAGCAACCTAACCAATAACACAGAGTCCATAATATACCTCCATGCTCATTAACCAAAGTCTCTTCAGCTTAGAAGCGCAGGTGGACACAGTCTCACAATCAGCCAGGGGAAGCAACAGAGGGGCAAAGGTAGGGACGGCGGTCCAGGCGTGGTACGTCCTAGGACAGGACGTGACACAGCTGGAGAATTAACTACACCATCTCCCTATATTCTCTGCATGTTTCCTAGTCTCGCTCCTCTGTACCTATCAAACAAGGCTCCAAAAGACCCACAAATAACTAACAGAAACTAACTTTCAAGCAGTCTCATAAAACAGACCCTTGTGTGGCAGTCAGCATGTCAACCATTTTCCTCTCATCATGTGTGCGTCCATGCAGCGTGTTTTACTGGAAGTCGCGTATGGCCTCTGTTTAGGGGAGCTGTAACAAACACATGATTTGAGATGTAAACCACGGTTCGCGTCGGGATGGGCCTACTTCCTGTTTAACGGGGCCTCCGGGCGGCCCTCTCTCTTAAAGACATGACGCGACTCATCCCTTACCCTGTCGCTGCAGCCGGCGACCGAGGTCAGCCACCCCGCCAGTATGTATAAATAAAATTTAAAAAATAGTCTTGTTTCTAGCGTGTGTTTTGGGGTAAATGGATATTAAATGTCTTTGCGTGGGTCAGGTGCGGGATCGGAGGGTGAGGTCCCGGGAGACTGGCCGTGCCCCGTGGCGTGTGATCGTGTCTATGGAAGTATATCATGCTTTAGCTATTGAAAAATAGCAGATCTACAAGCTCATAGCGCCCCGAGTGGCGCGCTACGAGCTTGTAGGTCTGCTATTTTTGAAAAATCGAAGAGCGACTGACATAGAAGACATTTTTTGAATCTGATCTCGGGTCAGAATGAGCAGCAGTGTTGCTGGTGAAGCAGTGCAGGCTTTCTCTTGTAATATAGATACATGGCAGTGCAGTTGTGCAGGGCTGGACTGTATATATTAGCCAGGGCCTTGCATTCCTGCAGAAGGTTAAACTGCTCCCCGGCATGATTTAATACTTACTTGTCTGTGTTGCTTATGAATTCCAGAGCCCCCTGACACCCGCCTTGTGCTAGTGAGGGGAATATTTCAACGTGTGTGCGTGTCTATGGGTGTGTGTGTGTGTGTGTGTGTGTGTGTGTGTGTGTGTGTGTGTGTTTAGGGTTTTGTTAGTCCACCGGTTCTGATATTTATCGTGCCTGAGGTCAGGTTGCTGCGATGTTGCTCCAAGGGCTGACACGTGCATGCGCGAGCACACACACACACACACACACACACACACACACACACACACACACACACACACAAATAAATAAATAAAGACGGAGAGAAAGAAGGTCACAAGGTTTGAAAGAGGGATGAGAGAAGTGGTGATGAGGTGTGCGTGTGTGTGTGTGTGTGTGTGTGTGTGTGTGTGTGTGTGTGTGTGTGTGTGTGTGTGTGTGTGTGTGTGTGTGTGTGTGTGTGTGTGTGTGTGTGTGTGTGTGTGTGTGTGGGAGTGTGTGAGAGAGCGAGAGAGAGAGAGAGAGAGAGAGAGAGAGAGAGAGGTTGCCTGAATGATTTCATGAGTGGTTGGATTTGAACATGGGGAAGGTTTGGAGGTCTGGGGGATTTCCATCAAGCTTTGAGGGCCCTCTGTCAAAAAAATCCAAACCATCTCTGGCCCTCGGTGCCGTCTCTCTTTGTCCATTCCACCCTCTCACCCTCTCTCTCCTAATGTTTCTCTTTCACACACCAATACTTTCCCAGTTATGTCACCCCCCCCCCATCTCTCATAGTAGTCCCTACATACAGTGTGTGTCCCACTCCACCACAAGAAAGAAATAAAGAAAGAAAGAAAGAAAGAAAGAAAGAAAGAAGGAAAGAAAGAAGGAAAGAAAGAAAGAAAGAAAGAAAGAAAGGAGACATAACATGGGTGTATAGCAGCTGAGTCTTCAACATGGGGACTGCTAGGGGGTATCCTCAGAATTACTACAATCTTTTGTTTTGTTTTTTGTTTGTTTGTTTTTTAACCCTAGCATTCCTATTTTGAAGAGAACTTTAGCCAAAAAAATGTCGATTTACAACTACTGTAGCAAAGACGCTTTGTGTTATAGAGGGGGGGGGGGAAAGAGCAGACCAATTAGCCTACATACAGTGCATATTGAAATGTCAAGTTCACTAAGTGTTGACGGTTTAAGAAGTGGTTAAATGTGTGAAAATACAAGTCTATAGAAAAGTAGCGTGAAATACAATTTTATACGACTTTCTTTATACATGTACGGGGGAGGGGCAGTGCCTGCTTCATCTCTCTCTCAGTTTTGAAGAAAAAATAACGTTTTTTGAGACCCCTAGTCTATATAGAAAAGTATTGGGTGTTTGGCACGCCGGCGTTGGATACCGTGGGCCCATAATGCTGCTGGCTTGTGGCCAGTCGCAGGAATGCAAATAAACAAGGGGCCATGGAGCCCAGAAATCACATGGCACAGAGAGTTCAAGTATACTCTATATTTCCCCACTTTCATAAACATCACTTTAAGGTGATGATGACGTTTCATAGAACCGTGGGCTGATCCGTGGTCAAGGTCATTGCACGACGACTATAACAGACAAAGCATAATTCTGACAATATAGAAATGCGTGCTGGATTGATGTATCAATTCACACAGGCAGCAGACCATTGCTTACTGGCTAGTGGCTATACCGCCATTATTGTTTTGAGTGTAACATGCGAGGTGTAAGTGGCTTTTGATATGTTTTGAACGCTACAGTCAGAGCGTGGTGGTCACGTGAAGAGTATCATTAGCTCTAAGGGGTTCCCAGAACATTTATTAACCAGTGAAAGGACCTGACCGGATGAATCATTTTGTACGGTTAGTTTTGGCAGGGGTGACTGAAACCAACCGATGGCAACAAAAAATTATATATAATCCCAACATTTGCAGAACCACCAGACTTTTTTGGCCAAAGACAAAGACAAAGTTTCCTTTTCAGCAAGCGATGATTCCAGGCCCTTGATGGTTGCGTCTGCCGCATGGTTTCCCACCGTTTCCTGGCCATTAATCAACCATTTTAGGAGCCATTCATCATGTTGACAGCAGACAAAAGTTAAACCACGCTCTTCTTCTCAGAACACTCCCAACACAAGTGGTAACGCGCCACAAGAGCAACCGCCTGCATATTCGATTTCGCATGTAACACGTGTCGGTGGATGTGCACAGTTCACTGCAGGGTTTGTGATAACTCAAGCTGTTATTGTTTCTAAGTCCCCTTTTTTGGATAAAGTTACCGAGCGGGTTTGTGTGTAATCATAATGTGCAGTGGAAAAACACTTCAAGACCAACACCCAGGCTTATAGGTTTATGACTTTGGTCCTTTTCTGGACATATTAGTGTTACTCTGCGTCGTATAGAGTTCAGGCCAAAGTCAGGGTGTTTTGGCTGGGGAGGCCAGGGCTTCTAAAAGGAAATCCTATATGAGGTCTTGATTTGGTTTACGCAAAGACGACCTTGGATTGACCAAATGAGCCCTATAGCGAACCCACTATTCTGGGGCATTTCATAACATTCTGCACCGAAAACAGCCACACTGCGAGCTCACAACACGTCGCAAAGTGATATGTCCTGGAACTAAATATTTAGAGATGGGGGGGGGGTCCTTGACATGGAAAGGTTTGAGAACCACTGATATACACTTATACAGTAGCAACATAGGTTTTTCAGAAAACTGTTAGGATTTAGAAGACATTTTTGTTAACCGGCCTCATGTCTTCATGGGGTTAGCGGTTCAGTACGCCAACTGACGCTCTGCGTTGCAGTGTTGTGAAATGGACAGCATGCCATAGCTCTTCATATTGTGTTTTTTTCGATAAATCAAGCCGTCACACGTTGACATGTAGCGCTCGAGACACATTAAGTATCTGTCATCTTGAATGCGGGGGTCGATTCAGTGGCCCGCAGTGCTTTATTCTCACTGCAATAAAACTGACACACAAGTTCATATCGAGTTCATTTGACTCCCTTCGCCCGTGTGTTTACGCTTCGCATAATCTCATCAGATATATCAAATGTGATTAGTCGGCATGGTTGTATTATGAGTAATATGCTTTTTGTTTGATGTAATTTTCCCTTGTATTTCTCTTGTAGACGGGCAGAAGCGGAAAAAGTCACTGAGGCGGAAGCTGGACTCCTTGGCGAAAGAGAAGAATAAAGACAAAGGTACAGGCAGGTTCTCTTCTCTCTGACACTCACCCAGCCTGTTGCTCTCACACTCGTCTCACGTATAGCCAGACAACTATTCCACAATCTCCCAATGCTATAGACGACGTACTGTATCCTACAGAGCGCTGCCCAACAGTTGCTCTCTCTTTATTGCTTGACACCGCAGCTCTGATTGTTGCTCTGTGGATGTGTCATATAATAGAGTCTGGAATTACAGAGTCTGGAATTACACGAAATCCGAACGCGGAAGTTGCCTGCCATCTGTTTGGCATTTCCATTTCTGCTCAGCGGCAAGCCATATATTATGCTTAGTTGATTTGGATTTATTGCGACCGAAGGTCGCAGTTAACTATGAAACCTTTGCGTTTTTGACACCTAACCCACCCAGGTTTGGAAGCTGAGGACTGTCTTTTATGCTGTGCAAGTCTGATGTCAGTGTGAGTGATGTGTCAGTTTTGGTAGGCCCATATATGGATATTCAGGTAATGTACAGTAGTCTCAAGGTCGGTCCCAACGAGGAGAGCCTTAGTAACAGACGACCTCCACACTCTCACAGAGGAGACTGCCGCCGCAGTTAAACTATGAAACTTTGTTCGTCCCGACACCAGCGGCGCCGTCGTCTGGCCAGGGAACGCCAGAGGCGCTTGCCTTCAGAGACTAGCAATCCCTGTTATGCCCATATATGGATATCCTTGACTGTGATTAATATTAAGCCCATATATGGGAATGCCTAGGTCCTGTGCCCAGGTCTCGTGACATGGCATCGAGAAGCGACCTCGCCCTAAAGGGCACGACTGTAAAAGACAAAACGGAAGTGGGGAGGATCGGCTTCACATCCACTTTATCACTTCCATTGCTCCATTACCGGAAGCATTTTGCAAATTGTGGGAGGCAACAGTCTGGTCCACGTGAGACTATACTCTCACACTAGAGCCTGACCAATTCATCAATCTGGCCTATATATATCGGCCATTATTGGACTATTCCCCCCCCCCCCCCCCCCGGTAAAGGCTATAATGCGGCTGATGTGACCAAGTCATTACAGGTCAACATTGTCAAGCATTTGCAAAGATAGCAGATCTCAAACAAAATATCGGTCAAAACATCAGTACGGATGGACTCTATTCTACCTCCCTCCCTCCCTCCCTCCTACAGAGGCAGAGTACTACCCCCCCCCCCCCAGGCAGGTGAGTGGGCGGCGAGGCTATAAAAACACTGTTTCTGTTTACTGGGATCATAGACGTTTATATTTCACCAAAGTGGAGTGACTCCTTGTAAGGAACTGGCTGTGAGATGCCCCGTCGCTCTCTGAAGCATGCAAAACACAGTTTGGCAGAGTGAGTGAGAGAGAGAGAGGGGGGGGGGGGAAGGAGAGATGGGGAGAGAGAGAGAGAGGGAGAGAGAAGGGGAGGGGGAGAGAGATGGACAGAAGGGTAAAAAATGACAATGTGAAAGGGGACAGAGAGACAGAGAGAGAAATCTTTGTAAGTATAGCGAGGGATTGGAAAAGAGCAAAATAATGCCAGAGGAATTGACTTGTGAAATCTGTACTTTGAGGCTGGGAAATTTCTGGGAAAACGGTCCAAGTATGGAAAAAAATACTTATTTTCTATTAATTACACATCATTGAATTTATGAGGGAGGGCGAAAGCCAATAATAATTTGGTCATCGGTCAATAGGACAAACACACAAGATAGATGGACAGATATTTACTTACGGTAATTATTGTTAGATAGAAAATTTGTAAAAATGTTGGGCGAAGTACTCCTTTGAGCGGATTGGTAAAAGTGCCACAATAGTGCTGTATTCAAAATGGACTTGTGTGGGTCTTCTTTTTTAATTGCTTTTTGTCTGTCTTTATTTGAAAAAACTTTATACACTTTATAAACTTTAAAAAATATTAAACACAAAATGGTACTTGAGTAAAAGTACAAATCTATTGACATCAAGATATACTTAGGCTAGAGTACCAAAGTAAAAGTACCCAAATGTTTAGCTTAAGTATACTGTAAAATAGGGCTCATTTGGTTAATGCATGTTTTGCTATAATAATCATAATCTACAAAGCAACAATATTTGTCTCTGAGATCAAGGTTCAAGGTTCTTTATTATTTGTCTCCCGAGGAAGAAATTTGTCTTAGACAAATGCAAGCGTAGCCCTTATGTCCATGTCGCCGCAGTGCAGGGATGAAGTGTAAAGTATTAAAAACTTGCTGTACAGTAGTTCTGTTACTCAGGTACAGTACCTGAGTGAATCCACTCTCACTGTCCCACCACAGAGAGAACCACTGAGTTCACAGAGATTGAACAAGTGTTGCCTTGACCGTCACCACCCACAGTAAATAATAACACAGAGGCTACAGGAAATTGCATGCGAGCCTGTGAGGTGTGGGTACACACTCCTCTAGCCCTGTGGTTTTCAACCAGTGGTCCTTCCGGTTGGTCCCCAGCTAAATGGAGAGTTAGTACCCAAATGGACCCTAATTAGACCTTTAACTCTTGAGAGCATAACATGAAACCAAATAAGAGTTAAATTATTGTTAAAGTTAGAAGTCTACACAATTAGAGAATGTAGAAGAATTGTTATTTTGAGCCATGTTTGCCTGTTATCTCTCCTGATGGTACCACAGCAATACAGCATGAAATTGTGGACAACATTGTAATCAACGACACAAGTTTTGGGTCTGAGATATGCTATAACCCTTTAGCATATTTGTATTTAGCATGGACGAAAATAGAGCCCTAAGGGCCATAACCTTCCCCTTGTCCCTTACCCCTAAACTTATTTGCTGCTTATTTAAAAACATTTTTAAATAGTTCTAATAGCTGATCTACAAGCTCACAACATATTCCAAGTTTGGGGTCTGACAGGCTAAATGTCCTTGAGTGGTGGTCTGTGGCTCAAATGCTGAACAAATAATGGACCTTGATATGGAAAAAAGGTTGAAAACCACTGCTCTACCCCCTTCTGGACCATGTTTCGTCATCGTTGGTAGCTTTTAGCTGTCTGAACAAATTGCTAAATGGCAGGAATTCATTGCTTTTCTGACACTTGACCACATGAACCTTAGCGTCCCTATTCTGGCAAACACTTTTTTTGAAAATACCAGATCAGCAATGTTCTGCTAAGGATAGATGACCCATGGTGGATCGGAGTCAACAAAGTATATTATGGATTGAATTTAATTGAATTATCCTCTTTCTATCTGCAAAGTGAGTTTGGAAGCACTCGTTTTCAGTAAAGCAACCTCCTGCTGCCTCCTGCATTATGTGCAAATTACACACAGGTGGTACGCATGGGCTGTTGAGTGATATCCAACGAGCACTCCCAAACTCTGACACTTACGGAAAAAAAGAAACTGCACAGAATTTCTTGACAGGAAGTAGCTCATGTCTACGGTGGATTTATATGAAACAAAAAACTTTACAGATTGAAAGAGGTTAATTCAAGCTTTCCGTACAGCTGCAATGTTGGTGAGTTTGACGTTGTTTAATGCAATTAAATAGGACTTTTCTGTTTGGATGAATGGGCTGTCAATGGGAAGTTGCTGGCAAGATGGCTGCGGTGTACATAAGGTCAATGGCAGTGGTTTTAGCTTTTACATTTTTTTTAAGGGCCCCGCCCCAATTTGTTAAGAAGTATGCCACGGATCCCCCCATAACTCTGAATGACGGAACCGTTAGGGGTCCACTTGGTTTCCTAAATATCAATACTTTAATTGGAGATCCCCCTCAATGGCCCCTGGGGGTAGCCTGGCTTATCGGCCAGACTCATTTCACCCTCTTTTTTTGCCACCGGCAGATTTGCGTCTGGCCACGGCTACCCTGGAGGTCCCAAATTGAAGACCACTGGACTACAGAAACAGCATAGATTCTCCATATTCTAAATTAATGCCCTACTACTTGAGCACTCAAAAGTAGCAGATCTGCACGCTCGAAACGCGGCGCGAAGTTGAGTCAAGCGACACGTTTTGAGCTTGTAGATCTGCTTCTTTTGCTATTTTTGAATTTGAATCCTGAAAAGTAACAGTTCTAGACATAATTCTGAGGTTATACCACCCAACAGAGACGGTATTGTTCATGATACAATCCATATTGTCTGTTTTTGTCTTTCTCCGTGTTGTCAAGAATGGGCCTGCATGGCATGTCCAAATGGACCGTGGCCCCTGTTCATTCCATCGCCCTGATTCATTCTCTAGGATGCCAAGATCACTGTTTTGCCATAAACACAGTGACCAAGAACAATGTCACGGTAGAGCAAGTGGTTCCCAACCCTTTTGTGGATCTGGAAAATCTTGAAAGCCTTCGTGGCCCACCCGTCTGTCCTACTATAAACACGGCAGCTTATCGGCTGCCATGTTAACTGGGCAGATGGGTGGGCGGCTGCCATGTTAACTGGGCAGATGGGTGGGCCACGTTCATTTTCAGAGTTTATTTTAATGATCAATGAATTTAATTAATGATCAATGTTTATCTAACGGTCATTTAAAATAATTGTATCAGTCATTCATCTGATAGAGCCTGACTACTTGCTCGGGGATACATTGAATCTTGGCCATCAGGTTAAAATGTGTCTCAGATCCTGTGTCTAAGTGAGACATGACCTTTGACACGGATCTAAATGTCTCAATAGAAGAGCAGAGAGGAAAATCTGACAACTTCTTTCGCCACTGATGGACACCGACTAACCGGCTAAAAACCAAGAAATAGGCGATGCAGTTTTCACATTCACAGACTTTTTACCAGTGACATCACCGGCATAAAATGTTCATCACAAGTTAAATAGTGCTTCAGAGACACACTCACAGCAGACTGCCTTGTGTAAGAGGCTGCTAATGGAAGGCTATACCCCTAAAACAAACACACCAGAGCTGGTCATGTTGAAAACCATGATAGTGTCCCTTTAAGCGAAAATGAAAGACTGCTATACTATCACCATGTGAGTTTGCTTTACTCTGCACAAGTACACAAGTACTGCATGCATGTACTTGTATTACTATTTGTGAGGGTCAAATGTCCCCATGAGTAAAGTAGAATTTGAGAAGTAGACAATTGTGAGAACCATTTTATTGGTCCTCGCCAGAAAGAAAATGGTAAAAACATACCAGTATATGTTTGGGGAGTAGTCTCACATTTCTAAAAAGCTTAGGGTGAGGCATTAGGAGGTTATAGGTTTAGGGCTTGTGTGCTGGCGTCAGGTTTTGGGTTAAAAATGGGAATTCATAAAATCACCATCCTAATATGCTGAGGTCCTACAAACAACCGCTATACTATACATATCCTCACAAATACAATAGAACATGTGTTTGCACACACGCGTGCGTGTGTGTGTACAGTATCGATGCAATGAACTGCCCTAGTTTCACAGTGCAGAGGCGCCTGATAAACACCAGCCCCTGTGTGTTCTACTTTTAAGCAGGCAGAGGCCAGCGGCATATATACGTCCGCACAGTATATATACGTCAACTAAACGTAAACCTATAGCAGCCTTGCTCTTTGATGCTCCACAGCCACGGTAACTCAAGCCTCCAGCGCCGCGACCGCACCGCGGGCCGAATATCTGCAAATTATCCCCCCTAATATTTGTTTTAAACCGCCGGGAATATGACAGATGGGTGTTTTGATTTTATTGTATCTGGTCAGACATATAGAAAGGTGCACTAAATTGACTTGACCGTGCCGTGTTGTCTTGCACTTTTCTTGGTCTAAGATATCTGGGGCTCGTTGTATTATACTTAACCTAATTAACCTGATTAAACCCCCCGTACTTTGTTATCCGAGGTCTCCCAGGGGTCTGTACTTGGTCCCCCTTGAAAACCACAGCAGGGGAACATGCTGTCTCTGTCGGGTGGAAACCTCAAATTCAAAAGCATCAACAGTAGCAGTTTCGAGCTTTGTGTATATCTGTTACTTTTGATGCTTTTGTGTGACAGGGTGTAGTGTGATTATACAAGTATAGGGCGTTGATTTAAGAAGAAAAAAAAATATTTTGATGGGGGAACAAATCTAGAAACAACACAGGTCTGGTTTTGTGACAAGAGAGTTTCCCCCCCAAGGACATACGTCCATGTCGGACGGACAAACAGAGCCCAGCTCTGGTTTATGTAAGCCTTCCACAGATCCACACCGATGGGACTGAAACGGCCATGAAAGCGCAGCGCGTGCAAAAAAAAAAAAAGAAAGAAAAGAGAAGAGAAGAGAAGAAAAATAAATCTGCAGTGTTATTGTTACCATAGAGGTTCAGTGAGGACGGGAAATATGGATTTATGAAAAGCTGACATCCCGCTAAGCTAGATAAAATAGCGTTTTGGCCATGTGTTTCTGCGGCGAAGCGGTGCGTGTTATGTGGCGAGGCACGCTACATGAGCTACAGTGTCTGTCTGTCTGTCTGTGCGTGCGTGCGTATATCTGTGTGTGTGTGTACATGTGTGTGTGTATTGAAATTGTTGTCCTAAAAATGTTGATGTCCTCACGAGTATAGAAATACTAAAAAAAAAAACTAACCGTCTGTGTGTGTGTGTGTGTGTGTGTGTGTGTGTGTGTGTGTGTGTGTGTGTGTGTGTGTGTTGCTGTCACAGTGCGAGCCTGCGGAGCAAATCCACCGTGTCGAAGTGTTAGTGGTTGTGTTGCTGCACCGACCACATCCCCCCACCTCCCCCTCCCTCACTTGTGGTCTTCTGACACACACACACACACACACACACACACACACACACACACACACACACACACACACACACACACACACACACACACACACACACACACACACACACACACACACACCGTATGCATATACAACAGAACAGCTGAACAGCCTTTTCTCATCTGTTGGCTCGGGCTGTATAGTTGTGTGCATAGCACAACTTGTGGCCTGTGAAGGCTTTAGTGGGACTTCAGTGTGTGTGTGTGTGTGTGTGTGTGTGTGTGTGTGTGTGTGTGTGTGTGTGTGTGTGTGTGTGTGTGTGCGTGTGCGTGCGCGTGTGTGTGTGCACATGTTTCCCATAAGTGGTGCGTCTGTGAGCATGTGCAGAGAAGCAGCAGCAGGGGAACATAACATTTGAAAAGATGTTCATCTTTGTTAACCGCGCGCAAACACATAGCGTCCCTATACTCGGGACGAGTATATTCACAGAAAATAGCAGGTCTACTCTACAAGCTGGTAGACCAGCCATTTGATTTGTTAATGAATCAGCAGTCTGAGAACCCATTTGGTATAGTAGTAAATTAAAATGGGGGCACCACCTATTTTGTGTAGAAACAGGCTCCTCCTATTCACTTCCTTCCGGCTGTTTCTGTGTTTATTCCTACTAACAACACCATTACAGTGGTGCTGACAGAGTCTGCTGTTAGTAGAATATGAGAGATTAACTGCCCAAAACGGAGATCTCCGTCTTTTCAAACTCACCCATTCATTGTCAACCCAAGACGGAGATGTTCCGTCTTTTAAGCTTTTAAGCTTTGTTTGATATCGGCAAGCGACGCACTACAGTCTGTGAGTGTCTATATAGGGTATGCGCATGCATAAAGTGAATGGCAGATCGCATGGCAAATCCAGTGTCAAAGTGAGTGACAAAGTGAATTTAATGTTGTTTCAAGTAATTTAATGCAATCAGATAGACTTTTCTGTTATGAAGTCAGGTCCAGAAAGTAGTATTTTTGCCACTCCGGGTATGATGATCTATTGCACAACTTTATAAAAATGGAAGTCGTTGGTCGGTCGGCAAAATGATCCACCTCCGTTATAATAGACGGGAGGCAAAATCTTCTCCTGCTGATTTCTCTGAATCAAAATCACAGATCGCCTGCGCCCATCGCAGTCACGCCGCTAGTCGCGGTACAATAATTCATGCCTCGGGTGGTCAGCGCAAATACACAAAATTATTCTCTTGAATAAATTTAATTATTCAATCGTTTCATTGAATGAAACACATGCACACACGCACGCATACACGCACGCACGCGTGCATTAACATCCACATCACCACAACGTCCTTAAAGCTATATGTAGGGTTATACGGTACGGAGCTGCACTAATTAATATCTATTCATTTATGTCACTAGAAGAGTGACACAAATTCAACGTTTTCCACCTGAAAAGTACTACAAAAAGAGGTTAATCAAACAGAAAATACAACATTTGGCCAACCTGGCGGGAAGGAAACGACAAGTTAGGGAAAACTCACACAGCTTCAACACACACACGGCACACACACCTTTAGGCCCATCACAATTACTACATAAGTATTTGTGATAATCGCAATACTTTTGGGATAATAGTCATAATCGTTCCCATGTTGGAACGTAGTGGAAGTGGCAGATCTAGGAGCTCAAAACCGTTTTGATCTCGTAGATCTGATACTTCACTATTCATGTATTTTTTATTGTAATTTAAATAATGTATTAATACTTGTGATGGGCCTAATGTACCTCAATGTACCAGCTTGAGCGGTACATTTGGGGATTCCAGACAACATAGCGCGCCCACTATCGTTGACCGGGCGGGGAGACCTCATCTCGGGAGTCTCGACCCTAATCCCCGGCGTTCGGAGGTCACTGGCCTGGCGGGGAGACATCCAGACATCAAGGGCCTTTAAAAATAAACAAACAAAAAGAAAAAAATAATATGTAAAAAAACAAGTAAACAGTGTTTTTTTAAGTGTTAGAAATGACTGTACGTGCCCGTTGGCCACCGGCCTACTTGAGAACGATGCAACTTGGGAACCTAATAATAACCGTTTTAAGTGAATGGCAGATCGCATGGCATATCCAGGCATGCAAACAGGCCCAAGGTGAAAAAGGTGACAGTGTGCGGGGCCAACGCTGTGCCGCGGGCAAAACCGCGGCGCAAATCTTTTAAGCGTTTATCGGTACTAAACCCACTTTGGGGGGGGGGGGGGGGTGTCATGGGGGACAGTATATACTACACTGTACTAGCCCTCCTCCCGGCCTGTGTGTCTGTGTGTTAGGCTGTGCAACAGTGACACTTGGTGGTGAACAAATGCTATAACGCTATGTTTCGTGCTCGGACACAGCCAGGGACCCAGGGACACAGCCAGGGACAGACCCAGTGACACAGGGGCAGCCAGGGACAGACCCAGTGACACAGGGACAGCCAGGGACAGACCCAGTGACACAGGGACACAGCCAGGGACACATCCAGGGACAGACCCAGTGACACAGGGACACCGCCAGGGACAGACACAGGGACACATACTGTAGCTGTCTATAGTGTGGTTGAGTGGCTGCACCACTCAAAAATGACAGATGATTATTTACTAAATCAGTACAAATCTAGTCAGTATTGAGCAAGATGTTAACATTCATGTCCTGATAGTCATAGAACAATTAATTTACTCCAACAGGAGCACTAGCCCCTCGAGGAGCACTAGCCCCTCCTATATTCAGTAGATTTGTGTCCTAAATGCCATTGACAATGAATGAATTGTCATATATCGGCTATTTTTGTCCTACACAATCCTACACATTCATTGTCACAAAAATGACAATGAATGGATGATGTATGATGATAAGGGTCACTTCACACAGGTGTGATTTAAAGAAAGAAACTGGTCCAGCACTCACACTCCCATCTCAAAATCCCTTACAGTTACACTCTTCACATCATGTAAAATAGAAAATTATATTCACTGGCAAAATAATGAATTATAATACAAATAAAATGTTTTGGGATGGTTTAGTCAACAGGGTCAGTTTACTTCATTATTTTAGCCTTAGTCAATTTAAGACATGTAGAGTAACATCCTCTCCTTATTCAACAGTTGAGCTGCATGTTTTCGTTTTTAATATATCCATTTAGTATAAGCCCTGGCACGCACGCACGCACGCACGCACACACACACACACACGCGCGCGCGCGTGCTTTATTTATTTACTCATACGCATGCATGCACACACACGAGCACACAGACAGACACACACACACACACACACACACAGCGAGAGAAACTGACGCCGGCGCGTCCACACCACAGACAGTATAACGCAAAGTGCTAACGTTGCTAATGCTAACTGTAGCAGCTAAACTAATGGATCGACTGGCGAGTCACAGACAGTGTGTCAAAATTCATGCCGAGTCCACACAAACAGGTTTTTTTTCCGCGGAGCGACCAGCGGCTGCGCACATCATGCCGCCCAGATGCAAGCAGAAATATCGCTCAGAATCATTAGTGACTCACGAGAGTAGTCTGTCAGATAATTCTCCGGGCAGCGAGCTCGGGCTTCACAGACCCCCTCACCCCCCCCAAACATTTTTTTAACGGATTTGCATGAATCACACAGGTCCTATATTTGGGATAAAAACGGCGATTTTCGCCGAAAAGCTACACTTTTGCATGTCTGCATATCGAGTGGCAAAGTGAGTGACAAAGTGAATTTAATGTTGTTTCAAGTCATTTAATGCAATCAGATAGACTTTTCTGTTATGAAGTATGGGCTGTCAGGTCCAGAAAGTAGTATTTTTGCCACTCAGTATCATTTCCGGGTATGATGATCTATTGCACAACTTTACGGCCCCAAATACATATTAATTTGGGGATCCTTGACATGGAAAAAGTGTGAGAACCACCGTTTTAAAGGGACATACAGACAGTATCCTTGTACTGTAACAGTGTGTTATCCTTTTTAGCTTTCATGTCTTACTGTAGCATGTGCTGTTTACATTTCTGACTGATAAAGTATTCAATCAGTCAAGTACGGGCAAAGCCTCATTCCCAGACAGCTTGGCCTTGGGCCAACAATGCCTTGAAGAGATTTATAGGGTCTGGTCTGCATTACACCACATTATCACCTTTGACCTCCTCCGGAGGGCTCAGCATCTCTCTTTAAACGACAGCTGAGCATGAGAAACATGGCATGCAACGAGCAGATGAAGGACAGAGCGGGCCCGGGCACATCACACACTGTACCAAGTTAATGAGCTTTACATGTCTGGTGCGCTGTTGCCAGATCTTGCGAGAGAAGTATAAGCAACGAGGTCCATGAAAACGAGCCCAAAATATGTGACTATACATAGACAGGCCACATGAGCACTTTAAGCATAATGCATGTGCTATTTTCAAAAGAATGTCTTGGAACAAAAACCTTTTGAATATTTTTGTTAACATTTTAACAACTAAAATATGGTATATGGGGGGTGATGTTGGTAGGTGGACAAATACATATTCATTTGGGGGTCCTTGACATGAAAATGTTCGAGAACCACCGGGTTTAAACGGCATCAGGAAACAAGCCCAAATAAGCAACTAGAGTTTAGAAACAAGCTCCCCTCTTCCCACCCAAAGTCGCTTATAGTAAGCAGACTTGGCAGCACTGCTCGGGCGGTGAACTGCTTCTAAAAAAAAGTGACTAATCGAGTGGACTCCAAACTTGTTGGGAAAAGCCTTCATCAAAGCTGCCGTTTTTGTCTTTTATCGACCATATGCAGAGATTCTCTGTATTTTTCCAAGCACAGGGCTTTTTGGCTGCCGGTGCCGATGTCCTGCGATGTCTTGTTTGTGTTGAACAGCTGTATAAGTAGTGTTTATCAGACCTTTTCTTCATCGGGCCAGTTCCGATGGTAAACATGTGCCGCGCGCGCCTTTTAACGACGTCGGATATAAAATATGAACTCCAGCCGAGGTCATTAAGCGTTTCATTGGAGACTGTCCGCTGATTCTGTAAACAAGTATTTTGTCGATGGATGTCAGGCAAAAACCTCTCATCTCCATATTCTAACTTTTTTTAGTAACGCCCCTACTTGATCACACTACAGCATCACACAAAAGCGGCAAAAGTAGCAGATCCACAAGCTTGAAACGCCAGAGTTTGTAAGACCAGTGCTTCTCAAACTGTTTAATTTCAAGGACGACCCATAACTCTTGAGAGTGTAAAATGTACACTCTCTGAGTTACAGACCTGTAAGGGTCCATTTAGAAGCCCCTCGAGGACCCAGAGGGTCCCTGGACCCCACTCTGAGAACCACTAGTACAGACACTTCCAGTATACTGCCATCTTTTCCTTCCCTTGTGTTAGTTTAATCACATCAATCGTCCCTATTTCGGGCTTTTTTCATAGTGTGATGCGTTATGAGTTCTTCTATTTTCACTGTGTCATATGGAAAAGTATAAAGGGCTTATAAGTCATTCGTCTGAAATAGGATTCAAGACCTAATCTGTTTCTGCATCTCTCTTTCTCTAACCACTTGAACCCAGCATCCATATTCTGGGGTGGGGAAATGTTTCCAAATATACCATACAAGCTCACAGCGCGTACACGTTTTAAAATCAAATCTTCTCTTCTGGGGCCCGGGGGTCCATGGCACAAAACCTTTTCAGAAGGGGGTGCGAGTCCTAATACAGTATACAGACCGGTATATCATTTTGAATTTGATTCTTGGCACAGAAAAAACTTTGAGAACTGCTGATTTAGAAGGCATTTCTGGAATCGGGTCTTATTGACTAACTTCTAACATCTTTTCTCTAATTCCCTCCTTTCTCTTCCCCTGCTCTCCTGTCCTCTCCTCCCCGTTTCATTCCTTCTCCACGTCACTCTTCTTTCCCCAACTGCCAGAATGTGTTCCCCAGGCCTTCAGCATTCCTCTGTCCCAGGTCATCGCCAACGACAGGACACACAGGCAGCGCCAGGACAGTTTTCGCCAGGACCCGCCTCAGGACCACAAGGACTCGACCGACCTGGTGTCCTCCATTTTACAGGTATTATTTGTTCTTACCGAAGTGTCTCTCTCTCTCTCTCTCTCTCTCTCTCTCTCACAAACATTTCCAGATGGGCGTCTCGTGCGCGGCCATTTCAGTTCTCTCTCTCCGTCCGAACTTCTGGAGAGGAGGGGAGGTTCCACCCATAGAAGCGTATACTTCTGGAGAGGAGGGGAGGTTCCACCCATAGAAGCGTATACTTCTGGAGAGGAGGGGAGGTTCCACCCATAGAAGCGTATACTTCTGGAGAGGAGGGGAGGTTCCACCCATAGAAGCGTATACTTCTTCCACTACTGCTCACATGCGTCTGTGTTTTGTCCCATGTTCAGTTTGCTACCAACAAGCGTCCGTCCAACAAGGAGCTGTCCAGCAGCAACTCGTCCCTCAGCTCCACGTCGGAGACGGCCAACGAGTCCACGTCGCCCAACACGCCGGAGCCCGCCCCGCGGGCACGCCGGAGGGTATGCCGCCATTCTAGCTACAGCAGCCATTACCAAACCCGTGGGGCTGCATGGGTGCCCACTGGTGCAGTGTTCATTTTGACAGTAAATCTTTATTTGGTTTTGGTCATAGTAATTTTTTGAATACGTTTTCATTTAGTTTTAGTCATATTTTCGTCAGCTGAAAAGTTTTCATTTTGGTCTAGTTTTTTGTCGTTTATTTTGATGTATTCTGGCGGATTATGGCGTATTCATAATGGCGGATTTTACACTTGCATGCAAAAAAAAATAGCCGATTTAAAAAAAAAAGAAAGCCTGCCATTTTAAGAGCACAACACCCGAGCGCAACCAAACCGCACCAATGCAACTCCTTGCAACAAAACAGTTTTAAGGACATGCAACTTCTTGCAACTGCAATTGGAGATTCTGGTTTCATGCAACTACAGTACAGTAACATGCAACTACTCGCAACCGTTTGGTTGCAAGGAGATCCATGGCGAATCATTGGGCCTTCGTTCTACTGGATCTCTTCTCCATTCGTCTACTAAACTAAAACATTTCAGATGAGCTAAAATATGACTAAAACTAAATCAAACATTTCTGTCAAAATTAACACCGGTTGTGTGTGTGTGCGTGTGCGTGTGTCTTCCTCCAGGGGGCCATGTCGGTGGACTCCATCACGGACCTGGACGACAGTCAGTCGCGCCTGCTGGAGGCGCTGCAGCTCTCGCTGCCCGCCGACTCGGCCAACAAGAAGGAGAAGCACCGCGACAAGCGGCTGAGCCTCAACCCTATCTACAGACAGGTGCCCCGCGCGGTGGACAGCTGCTGTCAGCACCTGGAGAAATACGGTGATTAAGAATATACCAAATGTCACCTATTTCTGCCGGAGAAATATTAAAAGCAACCATGGTCTACTGTATGAGAACAAGCGCAAACGAGCCGATTCATACTACTGTTTTACAGACGGAAAAAACTCGGTTTGGTTCTGTAGAGACCACAATTAACCGGTAGTTTGGAAGAGACACAGACCACCTTTCAAATGCTTGTGGCCGGGAGGTGACACAGTGGGCAGTGTTGTCAGACCTGCTGCTCCCCTCCTCTCACATTCGTTCTCAACAATAAAACAAATACACTGTCTAAAGATAATTGCAAAACTATACTAGGCTACACAAATAAACAACACATTCATATAAAAAACACAAGATACCTCCGTTCCCCACAACACATTGTGTGCTTAACGAGCCGCGTTTCATGGACGGACACACACACACACACACACACACACACACACACACACACACACACACACACAGGCTTAAACAACATTTAGGAAGCAAGCTCAAATGAGCAAACTACACTTTTGTGCATCACTTTGTACATCTGCTATTTTTGGCACAAAACATTTTCTGATATGTACATCCATTTAGGGGTCCTTGGCACGAAAATGTCAATAACTACTGGTTAATATCACAGTGATGAATGTGCAACTTGCGTCAGCAGTTGGGTTTTCTAAGAGTTCTAACTGTTCTCTCCCCAGGTCTCCAGACTGTGGGCATCTTTAGAGTGGGGAGCTCCAAGAAAAGGGTCAGACAGGTGAGGCCATCATAGCCAGTCATTTAATAGCAACATTTTTTTGTATTACATTCATGAATGAAAGGAGTGTGTGAAGGGGAA
>NC_137885.1:22437704-22505204 GCF_963924005.1 Protomyctophum bolini
ACATCACAGCAGCACAACTAAATGTTCCTACCTTGAGCTGACTTCATCAGTTGTGTAAGAGATGGCCAGGGTCAAACCGCCCTTTCTCTAGTTCATCCCCGGATGAGCCCTCCATCGGCGTCTCCAGTGTGCCATCTCCGTTTAGCACCCACTGTGGCGAATGGCACTGATCATCCCCAACATTGTCACCTCAGACTCATGTCATCTGCTGGACAGATGTACAGAACTTTTAAAAGGCAAAAAGTTTGATTTGGTAGGAATTGTGTCCCTTGAGCAGCCATTGCTGCACTGAACAAACTGGATGTTAGAGTCTATACACACCAGGCTGGGGTACAGTATTGGGCTGCAGCGAAGACCAGGGCCTGCGTGGACATTAGCAGTACTGTGGTCCCAAGTACGTTGAGAGGAACACCACAAGCCTTGAGTGCCTGAAAGAAAGAAAGAAAGAAATTTACACATCACATGCTGTACCTGTATAATGTACAGTACCATGTCACAATAACTCACTATCTTTAACAATAGCCACCACACAAGGGCAACTGGCGGACCGGGGGCCACATGTGGCCCCCACAATCACTTAATGGCAATTGCGCTTTTATAGTGCATTCGATTTCAATTCAAATATAGCAAAAATAGCCGATCTACAAGCTCAAAACGCGCCACAGCAACGTGGCTCTCTGGCCCACCCCTGCTCTACACAGTAGTCCACAGCATGTTCCTCTGTGTGTTGATGACAGTGCTGGACCCGGACGAGCAGCAGACGGTGACCCAGCTGCTGATCTACCTGCTCCCAGCATGCAACAGTGACACACTCTACCGCCTGCTGGAGTTCCTGTCCACCGTGGCCGACCACGCCCACGACCGCCACCACAAGGACGGACAGGAGGTGAGCGTAAAGACGTTTCCTTTTAAAGCACGTGACCCACTGGTTGATTATATACAGGCCATCTAAATCAGTAGTTCTTGGACCTTTTCGTGTTTGCCGCGCACCAAAATGCATGCACTTCCAAGCCATTTTCTTTTGTTGAGTGGTGCAACCACTCCAAGGAACAGCAATGTCCGTGTCCGCCTATGTGTCGTCCGAAATGTGTGAATGAGCACGAGTATGACTAGTAGTACCAGTAGGGGCGCTGTTGTACAGAAACAGAGAGAGAGATAGTGCTGTACTTTTGCCTGCTAATGAGAGAGAGAGAGAGAGAGAGAGAGAGAGAGAGGAGGGGGGGAGAGAGAGAGGGGAGTTGCACCACTCAGTTCACACGGGTATGATTTTTTATTCATGAAGCACAAAGTGCTTTCCAATCGGCTCCCCCGTCTCTCTCCCTCTCTCTCTGCCACTTATATATATAAAGTCCACACATTTCGCAATCTCAAATGCAAATAAACCCAAGGGTCTATGAGAAAGCCTTTGTGTACAGGTGAGTTTTCAGCTGTGACTTAAAAAGAACACAGTGAACTACAGTGTTCTTGCAGCCTCTGGCAGGGCAGGAGCCTAAAGGAGCAATTGGTAGGATTAAGGTCTACGGTCATGGACAAGGATTACAAGGTGATATGCAGGAGTTCTCAAAGCGATGGCCTGCTGCAATCAAAGTGCTCATTAAAAACATCACACAGTTTTACTCTCATGTGAGATTGCGTATGGGTCGTTCATAATAAGCTGATTATGAGGTGATGGGATGACATTGAGATAATCATTTACTTGTTTCTGCACTCCAGAATGTAGCAGGATTTATGCTATACGATTTGACACGGGGTGGAAATGTAACAAGAGTGAATGAATTCAGGCTTTTCCGAATCATAGCAAGGCACTTATTTCACAATTTCAGACGTGATGTAAGTCAGAGCTCAAGCCAGTGGTACGTGCCTTTCCCCCCGTAGGAAATACCCCCCCCCCCATAAGCCCATTAGAAACATTAGATAATTGAAACTGGGTGAAAAATAATTTGTTAGAAAATCGTAAAATTGGTTACAAAATTGTGGGATAAAAAAAAAGGAAAATATCCCTAGCTCAGTGGTTCTACTCATGTAGTTCTCACTCGTCACGACTGATTTCAGGCATTTGGATTCCATAGAAGCCATGCATGTCTTCCATGGAAGCATTCTGTACAGCGAAAATAGCAGATGTACAAGCTCTCACTGCGTCTGCAACACAGAGATTGTAGAACTAGCAAAGGTTGAAGCCTCATTCTGGGATTTTTCACCTGGTTGGCAGTATGTAGAATAGCAGGAACAATACTATACTAAAACCTAATTTTACAAATTGTGTTAATCATTTAGTAAACAGCACTAGTGTTGGGGCGGGGGCTCCTTTCACTCTGTTTCACAAATTGCACATTAGGACTTCCAGAAAAAAAATTCAGTCGTGAAATTGTATTTAGTTTGAATTGTTTGTTCCATGGTTAAAGTGGCGCCCAGGGACCATCAGGGTTCCATGATGGGGTTCCAAAGGAGGTCTGTAACCATGAGTCTCTGTGAGTCTCAGAGTTATGGGGGTGCTTGACATTTAAAACGTTTGAGAACCAACTGCTCCAGCTCGTAGTATAATGTGAAATATCAGAGGAGGCATATTCCTCCTTTTTCTTCACTCTCACCATCGAGTCCATTTCATTCAGTTTGCCTAATCCTTCATACAGTATGTACCAAACTAGTGTTTTTATTTTATTTAAGAAGTTTGAGAATCACTGACTTTAGTATTCCTATTGTTATACTTAATGAAAATATCATCATATCGCGACAGATGATTGAGATAGATTGTTTTCCACTTACCGAAACACATGCACGTGCACGCACGTGCAAACACGCACGCACACACACACACACACACACACACACACACACACACACACACACACACACACACACACACACACACACACACACACACACACACACACACACACACACACACACACAGCAGTGTGCATAAGCCGTGGTATCATTTTGCTTAACTAGTGTTAAAAGGGGTGGTTGTGATGGGGATTAGCACAGAGCTTACAGGGATCAGGGTTTGGCTCCACCGCGTTTGTTATGAAATGCCTAATCGCACTGATCCAGGATCTGCCTGACATCATCCACATCCAGTAGGACTCACTTTGAATCAGTGTTTTGAGGAGAATACTGCGTAAGAAGAACTCGTGAAATGTATACAGTACTGTACAGTACAGTGGGAACCAGGAACTATAAGCTGAGCTTTGACCATTACGAGGATTAACCATTTATAATCTCCTATACTTCATCGTATTATGAATACTGAAAATAGCTCTTCCATAAGCTCTCAACAGATTTTTGTTTGTATTGATTGGATACTATTAACAGTTTGCAAAACGTACAGAGGTACAGTTTACAATAATGCTATGAAAGGACAGAGGGCTTGTTTCATTTTGCCGAGTTAGGAGACTTGGTAAGGACTCTACAGGCGCTCTTTCATGGCGGTTTTGAAGGAGGGACCATGGCGTGGCACACTTGTTGATGGCTGGTGGCGGCAGAGGCATTTCACATTTCGGCGGCATAATAGTTGAATGAATTCATGTTTGTGCCGAATCTGGGGGGAATGAGATAGTGAAGCTCCCTCTAGTTATTCCCATCTATTATTTTTATCCCATCTAATATCACACACATACACACACACCATTGTAACCCCCCTTCCCCTTAATTTTCCTTTTTTTTGTCAATGTGGTTCAAATTGGTTATAAGTATGTTATTCGTTTTACAACAAATAACGATAAGATAAGCAGACAAAAGAATGGGTCACAGAAATGAACCGCAGGTACAAGAATGTGACGTGTGTGCCACTGCTGGTGTGTGCTGGTTGGGTAAATAAGGGAAGTTTGTGGTTGTTCACCATAATGTGTGTGACCCACGTTTCTGCACGGCAGAGCTAGAACTCAGTGTTCTGCCCTGTTCTGTTCTGTTCACAGATTTCTCACCCACTCCTCTACACTCCCTCCAACCCTTTATAGCTTCCTACTTACAGTAACTGTGTGTGTGTGTGTGTGTGTGTGTGTGTGTGTGTGTGTGTGTGTGTGTGTGTGTGTGTGTGTGTGTGTGTGTGTGTGTGTGTGTGTGTGTGTGTGTGTGTGTGTGTGTGTGTGTGAGAGAGAGATCGTCTCAGTCAGGTGGAAATCATTTGTATAAAACTGTTGTAAAAAAGCAAGATCAAAACACATTGCTTCGTGCCACATTTCGAGCTTGCAGATCTGCTGCTTTTAATGCTTTGGTGTGGCGCTGTGGTGTGTTTTCAGTATGGCATTTATTTACGAAAAACAAAAGTATGGAGATAAGAGGTTTCTGCTGTGTGTGTGTGTGTGTGTGTGTGTGTGTGTGTGTGTGTGTGTGTGTGTGTGTGTGTGTACACGCGCAAGTCCGCGTGTGTCATGTTTTCCCACGCGGCTCCACAGCTCTGCTATCTGTATGTGAGATCAGTGCAGGAAGTTAGGCCATTTTGCGCTCGGGCGGAGAACAGGCACATCAAGCACTCTGGTGCTCGTGGCTACTGGCGCTCTCCAGGGAATGGTAGAGGAGAGGAGAGGAGAGGAGAGGAGAGGAGAGGAGAGGAGAGGAGAGGAGAGGAGAGGAGAGGAGAGAGACAATAAGAGGACAGCAGGAGAGGGATGAAAGACAGGCGATGTAGAGTTGGATAATAAAGTTCTGTTACTCCCAATGCAGACAAAACGTATAGCCTTTCTATAATGTTGTTCTTTTCTCATCAGAGTTGCAATACAGGTGTACTAGAAGAAAGGGGTGAAGATAGAGAGAAAGATAAGGGAGAAGGGGGTTGAAAGAAGAGAGACCAAGTCAAAGGGAAAGACAGGAATAGGAGGAAAGAGGAAGGGGACAGTCTCTGCTTCTCCAAACAGAAACACAGTGATCTGTGACACCTTCTCAAAATACAGACAAAGACACCACCAAACACCAAACACTCGCGTAGCAGACAGGTAAATATTTACCATCCGATTCACGGATGCAGGTGTTTGGATGTGCATGTTTACACCGCCACAAGAATCGATAGCCAGAATCAATAGCCTTGAATAGCTTTCAAGTGAAACGTTTCTGATCTGTTATATGGCACCCCCTGTTGGCCCACTCTAGCTTTCACTTCAGCTAGCTGTGATTGACCACTGTAATGAATGGTTCATCGATTGAATGAAAGTTTCTAAACCTACATGTACCGTTTGTTTTGTAAATAAATGCCCGGCTTCGCCATACAAGAGCGTCATCCAAAGTTAGCAGATCTACAAGCTCAAGATGTACTCGCTGTGTGACTCGTGAGCTTGTAGATCAACATCTTGGTAGTGAAATTGGTTAAGTGTGTCTGTGGGTTTTATCTAACCAATACAAACTCACTGCCAAATGCATTGGATTCATTGGAACACGAATTTTCCAGAAAAGGTTTTGACTCAACAGAAACCGTGTTCCTTTATAATTTGTTGGTAGCGTCGGGTAGAAACCTCATATGGCCAAAACTTTTGTCACTTTTGTGTGACGGCATAGTATGATGAGTATCATGTAGGTGTAGGGCGTCAATCTACAAAAGTTAAAATATGCAGATAACAGTAGGTTTCTGCACGACACATTTTATTCTGCAATGTCAGAAGGAAACGAGCGGCCTGTGTTTCTTTCTTTCTTTCTTAACATTGTTTTATTTTTTTGCCTCACGCGAAATAGATGACGGGGAACAAGATGACGTCCCTGAACCTGGCAACCATCTTTGGGCCCAACCTGCTGCACAAACAGAAGAGCTCCGACAACAAGGAGTTCAGCGTGCAGAGCTCTGCGCGCGCCGAGGAGAGCACCGCCGTCATCGGTGTCCTGCAGAGGATGATCGCCAGCTACCACTCCCTCTTCATGGTGAGTGTGCGTGCGTGCGTGCGGCCCCTTTTCTACCCAAATAACTTTTGGTTCCGTTCTAGATTCTTGGCACCGTGGTGCTTTCACAGAACCGGCCACAGACCGGCTTGCTTTTTCCACCAGTTTAAAGCAGAACCATTGCAGGGGGAAGGAGATCCCAGTTGGTTCGATTCCAGCAATGACAGGTCATAGTCACCATTTAACGGGGTCGTCAATAGCATTTCCCATATCACTTTTCCATTTTTAATGATGATTAAAACTGCAAAGAATTCAGATGTCTAAAATCCAATGGAATTAAACTGAATCTAAATTTGCTGTCAAAAATCAACACACATTTACCAGGCTATTTACGCTATTTACAAGTGGAATTTGTTTTTGTGCATACAGTAGTTCCCATCGTGTTATATTTTCAAGAAAACAAAGAAAGGGAAGATGAGAGGGTGTGGCAGTAAGGAAAGTAAAGGGTTTCCCCACAGAGTCAAATCAAATGACACTTTGTCCATTTAGGATGGGAACCCCTTACACCTAATTAACCCATTTTGGGCGGGAGCCCCTTTTGGTGTAAGCATTATGTTAGGCTTTAGCTATTGACAAATAGCAGATCTACAAGCTCATAGCGCGTGAAAATATTTATTTCAGAAAACTGGAGGATTTAGAAGATTATTATTATTTTTATTTTTTAGGTCAGGACTTAATGGGTTAAGCTCCTGGGTGAGCCCTGTGGATGACAATGTGCTCATACGCACATAGTCGGCCTCTCTTCAACCACATTAGCAAGACTCCCATATCACCAGTGAAAGCTAATACCTACAGTAAGCAACATGCATGCTATCGCCATGCTATATTATGCAGACAAATAAACTCTATGGCAGCTGGATATACTCTCGGGGCTATATACAAACAATACAGCCTGCGACAGTGACACAAATTGCATTTGGAACCCAATCAAAACGGCACACATAAGCCACTTCAGACGTGTCTGAGTGCTTCTTCACAATGGAACCGTGAAGGCTAATGAAAGTGCCAGCTAGCAACTTTTGGCTTGTCACAGCGTTTTGAAAACATTTCACTGCCCTCCTCTGCCTCCCCACTCTTTTCTCCCCAGGCCACCGCGCCATGTCCAGTAAACCACTGCTTCCCAAACACTGAGTCGGGACCCATTTGTAGGACATTTTTTTATGGGTCCCTTTATTTTTTGTTTTCTACATTTTGTTTTCAATTAATATTCAAGAAAACATTCCCAATAAAGCCTAAAAAGCCATGAATTAAAAACAAATTCAATTATGTTTTCAAAGTAATTCCATGAATAAATGAAAGTCTAGGAATCTAGGAAATTCCATAAATTAGAATAGCCGATCTACAAGCTCACAACACGAAGATGTACTAGTTTCCATATTTTTAGGAAGGATTTTGCTGTGCATACCGTTAGTAATTTATATTGGGTAACGTTGAGATATCTGATGGGAGCCACTGGAGTCTGGTGGTCTGACCCTTGCCTGTCCTCTAATATAAGCCGTCGACGCCACTTGTACCTCCAGAATCACGAGTCATCACTTCAAATAGCTTTATGAAAGCCAAAAATTGTGTGAAACGGTTTTTGCGGTACGTTTTGGTGATACACGTCCTGGCTATCTCTAGCTATAAGCTCTTTTGAAGCTTCTTCTACTGAAGTCGCTCAACTCGCTCCCTGCAGTATACTACACAAAACTAACTCAATTACACGCAACCCAAAGCAGACACAGATTGCAATGGAATGGCTATGGACTCTTGATGGACTGTCTGCTCCTGTTACCATGGTGCTATCCAGTACCAACCGGGCCAGGATAATTGGTCTCCCCACGCCCAATCTCACAGAGCTAAACAATAAAGCTGTCGCACGCATTGCAACCTCAGACGAACTGAGCATCACACACGCCCACCTCAATCACTACCTTATACCCTGCTGTCCTGCGGGCGCAGGCACACAACACTAAGGTGTAGAGACTGTAGAAGATACAGGACAGCCATGCGCAGCTGCCTTACACAATATGACCTGAGTGTTTGTACTTATGTCTGTCATTGTATGGCGTAATCGTGTGCTGCTGTTGTGCTGTCGTCTGACATGTACTGCACAATGTTAGGGAAAGGAATTTCCCCGTGGGGACACTACATTCCCACCCCCCTGTCCCCCATGAGCTTGATTTCAGGGGTAACTAGGGGGTTATGTTTTGAACTAGAGGGGGCCCCTCAAACCCCCCCCGTAACTCGAGCTCGGTCTGTTTCCTCATTCATTCCTTCTTGTCCATCTCTGCCTCACACGTACTGTATTCCCCACACACACACACACACACACACATACACACACACGCACACGGCCACACGCGTCGCACATGCACACACCTCATTCACACCTTGCATTCCTGTGCGGTCTTTAAAGTAACACAATCCCTCTGGCTTTAGTGGACAATGGGCTGCATCTTACCCAACAGAAACAATGGAAATCTGCCAGGCTTTAGGAGAGAGATGCAGACACACAGGGAGAAGAAGAGACAAAGGACAATGTGTGTGTGTGTGTGTGTGTGTGTGTGTGTGTGTGTGTGTGTGTGTGCGTGCGTGCGTGCGTGCGTGCGTGCGTGCGTGCGTGCGTGCGTGCGTGCGTGAGAAAGAGAGAGAGAAAGAGTGAGGAGAAGGGAGGTTTAAAGAGCATTGTGAGTGTATGGGTGCTAGTTATTAGCTTTGAGATGTGATCCCCATCACAGGCCCAACTCCCACATCACAGGAAAGCTTTTCAACAGGTGCCAAGAAGAAGAGGTCCAAACTCGCTTGTTCCTTTTGTCCTGGTTTGACCACAACAGTCAGTCGGAGTCCACATCGTAACTAAACTTCCTCAATATGAGAGAGAGAGAGAGGGGGTGGGGGGCAATTCAACTCTTTCAAGTGAACTTCAGAGTTCAGACACAATGGACCTAAATGTAGTGTTCTGTCCGGTAGCTGCGAAGCACCACCTCGTCCGTAAAGCACAGCCAAATAACGCGTCAAGAATTCTAAGTGAATGACTTTCAAAGATAATATCGTCACATCCTTACTGCAACTGCTATTTCCTGACTTCTCAGAAACAAAAGGATTGCGTTTTTCCTATTCTTCAGGACATGGCCATTTGTAAGTAAATAGGACGTTTCTGTGTGGCCCTGTGTTGTGTTTTACACCTTGAGGCGATTATGTGTTACATACCGGTGGCAAAGGAGGCTGAAAAAAACAGCCAAAAAGACACACACATCTACAACCTATTAGGCTGGGTGCCGCCGGATCGAAAACAGTGATAGTTCAAGAATAAAAGAGTCTGCACACCAATTTACCACTACTTTAAAGGAAAAGATATGCCTGGGAGCAGAAATGTGTGTGCAGACTTATTAATTCTTGAAATATTTACATACCAGGCCAGGTCATCCCAGGTCGATTTGTGCCGGTGTAATAAATATAACGTAAAATCAGGATCCAAGTGGAAACGGCGTGGCTCAGACCACTGCACTTAAATTATTCTGTCTTGGCAAGTAAGTGTGCAAAACAATTTGATCCAGATCAATATTTACTTCTCTCTCGACAGAGCGGAGGGCAAGCCGTGAGAGCTCCTCGCTCATATCTGAGCATATTAAAGTGTTAATTATTACATCCAAAGACACAGAGGGCTGTATTTTGCGTTTCTTAAGTACCAGGTCTTATTCCCTAACTTGAGTAAACTAAAGACCTGGAGGCGTGGTCAATGCTCTTTGGCCACTCAGAATAGCCAAATGGCATTGACCACGCCTCCAGGTCTTTAGTTTACTCAAGTTAGGGAATAAGACCTGGTACTTAAGACACGCAAAATACAGCCCAGAGTCTCAGATGGGTCCATTTGGTTACGTTTGTATCCTCTCAAAGTTAACTGAAAGCCAGTGGTGTAAAGTAACTAAGTACTTTAACTCAAGTACTGTACTGAAGTACAAATTTCTGTACTTTTTTCTGTACATGTTGACTGAAAACACACAAAATATTTCGGCTGTGAAACATTTGAAATTAAAATAGCTGATCTACAAGCTCACAAAACCAGCACCATTCACCACCTAATCAAAACAAAGAATTCAGCTGCTCTGTTCTCCCAGAGCGCTAGCAAACTCGGTGGCTAGACTAGCTAGTTTCTTGGGACATTTGTGGTCGTAGTGACTACATCTGTCATTAAAAAAATATATTCTTTCTTAGTTTTAAGGGTAAACTGTTGTAGAATTGCAATATTACACTTCAGTGATGCTTGCGGAACTCGACTTCGTCTCGTTCCTGACCGCATCACTGTCGTGGCAATTAATAATCATGTTAACCCACACCCTCTCGTGTAATATTGCTTAAATCTACACTATATCCTAGCCGGTACCTGCCTGGCACCCAACACTCATCCGTATGCACAGGCCACGATAAATCTGTAAAACACCCAACCATTAACACACACACACACACACACACACACACACACACACACACACACACACACACAAAGCTCATAAGCGCACCACCGAGTGGCGCGCTACAAGCTTGTAGGTATGCTATTTTTGAAAAATCGAAGAACGACTGACATAGAAACATAGCTTTTTCAGAAAACAGGATGTAGAAGACATTTTTTTAATCTGATCTCAGGTCAAAATGGGTTAAATGCGGAAATACAGAATATTTCCACATTGCAGTATTGCTACTTTTACATAAGCAAAACATGCGAGTACGTTTCCCATCACTTGTACGGGGGCCTCGGATCAAGGCCTCCGACTGGCAAGTGGAGGTCGTTTCAGGTCTGAAATCTTACCCCGTAACGTTTTGTAATCTGCCACTGCGGTGCCTTGGGGGCGTACATTCCTGCACTAAGCCAATAACGACTTGTTCAACTTATAAGGTGAATTGGACCAGGCTTCTTCTTTTTCATTTTTCCTCGCTTGCTCGCTCTCACCCAAAGGCATTTTTGTTTAACAACGAGGGAAGGTATATACATAAATCTTATGTGCGATTAGCTGTATTGTTCAACCCTTTTACGTAAACCTCCCAAAGGGTCTTAGGGGTTTTGTTGGACGGCGCACAACTCTCTGCAGCATAAACGGTTTAATAGCCGTGGTGGAAGAAGTGCTCACATTTCTACTTAAGTAAAAGTAGCAATTCAACAATGTAGAACTTTACTCTGTTACAAGTAAGAGTTCAGCATAAGTAATGTTCAAAATGGACAGTAATGTTCAAAATATAGTACCGGTACTCGAGAATATACCATTTCACATGTTTTGAAACTGTATTAAAGTAACTGGTAACTAACGTTTTCAACTAATCGTAATGGAGTGAGAGTGCAATATTTGTAGTAGTGGAGTTGAAGTGAATTGGTTTTAAAATGGGAAATGCTCTAAAGTAAGAAATAATACCTCAAAATTGTACTTATATTAAGTAAAGTAAGTCCATGAGTAAGTGTACATAGTTAATTTTACAAAAGTTTTGGCATCAAAATGTACTTATAGTACCAAAAGTAAAAGTAATCGTTATGCAGAATGTCTCATTACATTGTGAGCTTGTACTGTAGAGCTGCTATTACATTGGATAATGTATGTTTTGTTAATAATAATCAAAATGATCAAACTAACGAGTGACTAAAGTTTTCAAATAAATGTACTGGAGTAAAAGTACAATATCCTGGCTCTGTGATGTAGTTGAGTAGAAGTAAAAGTATTGGAAATTCTTAAGTAAAGTACAAATACCTCAGAATTGAACTTAAGTGCAGTACTTAAGTAAATGTATTTCATTACTTTCCACCACCGGCGTACGACAGTTCAGGTGAAGTTCAACCGTGTTGGCTGTTCACTTCTCCAAGGGTAATCTAAAGCAGGAGCGCAGCTTGGCACTCAGACACACGCACATGCACACACACACACACACACACACACACACACAGTCACACACACACACACACACACACACACCGCTAAATCCTGCCATCACCCCATTTCTCTTTAATGCCGTTAACTTCATCACTGTCATCCCTCTCTCATTCTCCCCGTGTCAGGTCTGGTGGAGAGTGATATTGAACTTGGGGTAGAGCCTCTGTGGTTTTGGATACCAAGACGCCTTGGGCATGATGTCTGGGGCCTCCGAGTTATTGTCCGTCATTCTATATTGTTGCTTCAGTGCTCCTCAAGTGAGAAATAACGGTTATAGTTATAGGGATTCCTTTCACAGATCTCAGAGGTCGCACCTAAATAAACATCAGTAAAGACGATGTTTTTTGGGGGGTATTTTCTGCCTTTATTCAAGTGAAGACTGACAGGAAAGAGGGAGAGAGGGGGGGGGGGGGGGGAGAGACGTGCAGCAAAGGTTGTCATGAACGGGACTCGAACACGCGACGCACTGTCAGGCGAAAGCCTATATGTGGCATGCGCCTGGACCACTTGGCCAGCGGTTGCCCCAATAAAGACAATGTTTAACTGCTGAACCCGACCTTCACAACCTTTTTTTCCTGACCTTTTTGATAACTTAAGACATACAAGGTTTTCCTCGGACACTCTGGGATACGTTTCCAATCCATTCAGAATACCCGGAGAGTTGTTAAGCATGTATTAATTGTATTATGTAGGTGTGTGTGTGTGTGTTGGTGAATGGTAATGTGTAATCGTCTGTGCTGTGCTGGTGTAGGTGCCTCCTGATCTACAGAACGAGGTGTTGATGAGCCTGTTGGAGACCGATCCTGATGTGGTGGATTACCTGCTCAGGAGGAAAGCCTCACAGTGAGTCACCATGCACGCACTCGCGCACACGCAACGCACGTCTTTAACACTCATTACCTCAACCTCTAACCTTTGCCACTACCCTTATCATAACAACAACAACTCAGTCACACTGTCGCTCAGTCACAGCACGGACGGAGTAGAAACACACACACATACTGTAGGCCTGACTCACACCTTCGCCTCTAGCATACAACATTGATGCATGCTAGATGTAAAGAAAGGGTTTGTTTACATCTTGCCCCAATGCATTTCCAATGGAAGTCACATGGTTTGACACAACATTTGTGTTGTACGGCTTTCGGCTGTGTTTCGACTGTTTCGAAAACACTCTCTTTATTGACTTTTCTAACTCCCTACGCCAGGAGTCCAGAGCTGATGAGGTCCGAAGAGACCTTCTCGGTCAGCGAGCGCCGCTCCTCCAGCGACTCCAACAAGGCGTCGAGCGGCGAGGTCTCGCCCTACGACAACAACTCGCCCGTCCTGAGCGAGCGCCGCACGGAGCCCGGCGGCGGGAGCCCCGGCAGCGAGCGTCTCTTCCGCATCCCGGAGCAGCAGCAGTGCGCCCCGGGGGGCGTGGGGGGGGGGCATGGGGGGGCCGGCGGGCGGGGCCAGACCGGAGCCGGGCACAACGCCTGGGCTGCCAAAGGTAAGCCTATACCACCTACCATGAGGAAGACCCGTAATGGGGAATGATTAGTGTTTGGCTTTATTCTTTTTTTTTGGGGGGGGGGGTTGTGTGTGTTTGCGTTCCATAGAGGGATAGAGGATATGTGCATTATCATCATACGGAAACACCTACTGAGTGGCAAAAAGTGACGTCCTAAGTCTGATTGCGTTGAATGACGTTAAACGTACTTTGCCACTCGCTTTATGCATGTGCGGCCTCTGTTGTCATAGATGTATATCTGCCTGCTCTTAACCCATTCTGACCTGAGATCAGATTCTAAAAATGTCTTCTGCATCCTGACAGTTTTATGAAAAAGCTGTTTTTATGTCAGTCTTTCTTCGATTTTTCAAAGATAGCAGACCTAAAAGCCTATAGATCTGCTTGGGTTGCCGCCCAAAATGGGTTAAATGGTTGTCTGCTAATGTGCTGAGCAGGGAGTAATGCACGTCATATAGCAGAGCCTGAATTACATTTTATGAAATAAATTATCAGTCTCAATCTATTCGTCGGTTATCTGACTGAGCTACTACTGCTACTATTATTAATGAGGTTTAATGCTGCTGATTGATGGTGTAACTCCGTTTTATCTGCCTTGCATCAGATACCATATCAGAGGAGCATGCAAACATTTGGGGGGCGTGGCACACTACCCTGAAACCAGCACTGAAGGACCAATCATACACAGGTAAAGTTTCAGGATACTGCAGCCTGGGATCAATACCTTTTTGGGGTTTCTTGGTCTGGTCGCAGCGGAAATAACTTTATCTCTGTCATCGTTTTGTTTGGTATGATAATGGACGATCGAGACTAAACTAATTGATTCACATTGTGTGGGGATCAAAAAACAATGCGACGCCAACTGGAACGAAACACCGGTATACCACGATATATTTATTTATTCCTTTTTTCTAAACCGGATCACACGGCTAGTTTTAGAACGAATACAAGGATTTTCTCCTAGGTTAGTTCAAGTATAATGTGCACATGCGTGCATGCGCACACACAAGGCAAGGCACTAGTTCATATTGATCTAGTAATATATAGTACTATAGTATATTATACGAAAGGGAAGCATTTTGTGATAAAGATATTCCTCTCTTTTTTTCCCCGCTGAACAAAAAAGGCTATTTAATTTACAATTCCCACTCACATTGAAAAGTATAATTAAGATAATTTGACAAGACGCTTTTACTGTAATTGACCTTGATGATGAATTAATATTTTTTGCTGCAGAAAAAAGCTATGTAGTATTGTAGTTAGAAATGTCCACTGAAATTGAAAAGTATAGCCTAATTATTTTTGATAATGAAGACTTCCATTATAATTGACCTTGATAATGAATTAATATTTTTTTTGCAGCAAGAAAGCTATTTCATCTACCAATTTCACTCACCGTAATAAAATTAATTATCTCTTTTCCCTGTATTAAATTAATTGACACTTCTTTGTCTAGGTTCCCATGGCAACATGTCGGAGGGAAGCTCCCGCAGCTCCCAAGACGAGGGTCTGGACGCCGGTGTCCAGAGCGACGCCCGGCCGCCAGTGCGACGGACTCAGACCGTGCTGGGCGTCTCCGAGTATCGGCCGCACCCTCCCGTCGCCAGGATGTGCTCCACCCCTCTCGGAGAGGCCGGACAGACGACGCGCCTCCTCAACCTCAACTTCACACAGGCGGCGCCGGCGCCTCCCGACGGGGGGGGAGTGGCGCTTGGCAACGCCGAGGGCTTCCAGCGGGGGCGACAGGCGGCCGGCAGACCTCACGGCGGCGGAACTGCGGTGCATAACGACGTCTGCTGCCCTCCCCCTTATGACGTTCCACAGCGACTGGCTAAGTCTCCCTCCTCTTCGCTGCAAAATGCACAGACTGCGTCGTCGCCTCAGTGTCCTCCTCGGCAGCCCGGGCAGAATAACTCGTCCGCGGCGTCAGCGGGCTCCATGGTGCCAATGAGCCCAGAGTGGCAGGACTGGCAGAGGGACAGGTGGCAGATATGGCAGCTGCTGTCCTCAGACAATGCCGACACTCTCCCGGAAACGCTGGTGTGAGCATCGTAAACAGGAAAACCCTGCGTATAACCCGGCCCACTGTCTCAATTTTGTAGGCAAAAAAAGGCAGGTTGATGGAAGAGGAGAGTCAACTACAGTAATCGTTGCATCAGCCATGATGATCTACTCCCCTGAACCACCTCTTCTCTTTGACAATCACTCCAGTCCTTTTTTTTTTTCTTTTTAGTCCATCCATCCTTCCTCCTATATCTGTCCAACCAAATCTCTGTTTCAGGGGTCATCGCCATGCTGGCTTGTGGTGGACATGTTTGTCAAAGTTCTATGTTTGCCTACAAGACATACACAATGAGTGGACAATAATATCACCGGAAACACATGACGAGCTAGCCCTGAATGACCATAACAGATCTGTATACTGAGAGAGCACAGATGATGGAACCAAATTGACACTTACGGGTCCATTTGGTTTCATTTGAACACTTTCAGAGTTAAGGCAGTCCTTGCAAATGAAACATTTGAGGACCACTAGTACTAGTTGGACTCCTAATGTGCCATAGTGTCTCAGTAAATAAGTGTCATATATATATATATTCTGAACAAAACCTGGAGACTTGACATTCAGTAATTGATCAAAATAAGAACATTACAATGGCGTGTACAGACATATTGACGACCCCTGACTGTTTACTCGTGCTTTGCTTCAAATCTCTGTCTGTCTGTCTGTCTTTGCTTTATTATAGATCTCCCTGTGTCTTATGATGTTTACGTGTGCAGCTGTGGCCTCTACCTGTACAGAACTGCTCCCGTTTCTGTGCCAGCAGTTCCCCAGAATCTCCACACAAACGTTCTCCACTCCCCCGAGTTGTGAGCAAAAAAAACCCCAACAACAACTGTCCACCGCAAATACCTCAAAAGTTACGCTGACCCATTCACAACTTCATTATAGGAATGAACAAAACTTCATCATTTGGTCCGTTTTGTTTTATTTTTGTTTTACCATACCGTCCAGCCACCTATATATATATACCAATTAGTAATTGCTGCTAAATGTAGTGTGTGTGTGTGTGTGTGTGTGTGTGTGTGTGTGTGTGTGTGTGTGTGTGTGTGTGTGTGTGTGTGTGTGCCGTTATCGTAGCCGAGTCACAGCCGGGAATGAGAGGAGCAGATGGAGAGTTACGTTCACGATCAGATAATGGCTCCTTGAATGCCATTCGTGTCGAGAGTTTGTAAATATTAAAATATAAAATGTAAATTCAAATGTAGAATATATCTGCGTTGTAAGTCTACCTAAGCGCAAGTCGGTCTTTGATAGGCAGTCTAAATGTCGGTGACTTTGTCAAGTTGACTGCTGTGTTGTTGTCTCTATTATTGAATGTAAAAAATGCCTCACTTATAATGCTAAAGCGCTTCGACGTGAACTGAAAGGACTGTAGACTACACGTCTGTTTTGTATGTGCTCTCGCTACCTGCACTGCAGGAAACGTGCCAAAGTTAATCTATTTATCTTACCGTCGTGTACTCGTGATTGTCCATTTGACTGATAATGTTCATTTCGGGATCCCTGTATAATAAACCTTATTATACCTTAATACATTATACTGTCATGGCCCTCTACAAATACAATACTAAATAGGTTTTATTTTTTAGAAATATTCATATTTTACATGCAAGTTGATGTAATTTGTCCATGTATGGTCCAGCCCTATGGAATGTATGGATTATGGAATACATGTGCTAATAAAAAACATATTTAAAATACAGTTTTGATGCTAATATTAACCTTAGGAAGTAAAGTATTATGTTAGTTTTGGTTTCAGGTTTAGGTGAAGTACGATTGTTTATTGCTGGACCACACGTGCACACATTTTTTAATTGTATTATATACATTATAATTATCCATTATAATGTATTAGGCATATAAGGCGTATAAGCCAGGGAACCTTTTATAACACCACAAGATCTTGGGACATTGACCGAAACCTCTAAGCAAGAGGAAGTCTCAATTTGTAAAAAGAAATATATATATATATATATAATATTGTACTGTGATATTTTATCTTTTAATCAAGTAATTTATCAATTTCCATGTGTGAAGCGCGCACACACACACACACACACACACACACACACACACACACACACACACACGCTCTGTTATACAAACACAAAGTGTGCCATTTTGAGTGATCCTGGTCCGAATTAAGTTAAGTTATCATCAGTCAAGGCCTCCCTTCCTCCTTTTAAAATGGTATATGTACTCCTTTGAGTATTACAACATGATTGTATTGTATTGGCTATTTTTGGAAATAACTGTAATTTTAACCTAGACAACTCTCTAAACTCTCCTTCAAAGTGGGTATTTGCTGGCAAATATTTCCCATTTACTAAACGTGTGGTGCAGGATTTGCTTCAGCTGAGACAAACTACACTCTAGGGTTCTTGTCCTTGGACACGAAAAAGGACAAAAATGTACATATTGTTTGTGTTGATTTGTCTTTCGATTGTCTGGTCAATTTATACATACAGGACATGGAGCAATGGAATCTCATAGCAACAGCTTGGGACTTTGAGGTTAACAGCAAGGTTGTGGCGCCATCTATTGGAATACATTAGAATAGCACTAAATACATTAACCCCCCCCAGACTTCATTGGTCCAACGATTCTTTTATATAAATGATCTTGTGTTTCATTTAGAACTAATGCTTACGATAGCTTGTGGTTATAAGCACCTTTGTGGTCAATTTGTGTGTGGAATCAAATGTGCCGTTGGTCTTGCCTTTCAAAAACGAAAGAAAAAAGGTTTTCCATACAGCAGTGGTTCCCAGCTACAGCCCTATGGAACCACACTACTGTGAGTTTGCTTTTGATTTATTATTATTATTATTATTATTTGTATTACTATTATTATCATTATAAGTATTACTGTTATTATTAATGTTATTGTTATAACAGTCAGGCTCTTAATTGCATTCAAGGACGTCCGTTAATCCCATTATTCAGATGGCTAGAATTGAAAGCAGCAGTGCCTGCTCCCTATAATAGGACCAGAGTTGGGAACCAATGTTGGCTCAAGTTTTGAGTTACTGTCATATTTTGTGAAATTTGTTTTTGTATTACTTTGATGTTCATCAAGTTCTTGTAATATATAAATGCAGTGTAACTTTTTTTTTGTATTAAAAAAGGAAGGAAAAGGAAAAGAAAAAAAGTATTCAAACTTTGTGTGAGCCTGGATTTATTTTTAGCTCTGAGGTGATCTATGTCTAAGTGGCTTCACCTGTGAGACTAGATTAATTTAGCGCTATCATGCAGGCACTTTTTCTCTCTCTCTCTTTTTCTCATTATCTTTGGGGTTTTTTTGTGAGGGAATAACCAGGTCCAAGTTGTGATGGAATGTCTGGTTACTGCTTTTGTATCACGTGTTGTTATATGCTATGGCAATTAAATATGTGACAATGTCTCCCCCTGCCTCTGGAGTCACAATGCAAATTTCTCTATTGTATATGGCCTCTTTACTTGCATTTGCCAGGCACCTGTGTGTGTGTGTGTGTGTGTGTGTGTGTGTGTGTGTGTGTGTGTGTGTGTGTGTGTGTGTGTGTGTGTGTTACCTATGGCAACATAGGAGAACGAAAGCAACAGAAATCATATTGAACAACAGCACATATCCAAACCCCCCGCCCTCTGTTAATACTGTGGACCTTGTGCAGAATTACTACTCAGCCAAATGCAAACGAACTAATCACGCCCCTTTAGGTGACACACCATGGCTACAAACGCTTGCACTCGACCCCCCGCAATATAGCCCAGAGACCCGTAACTTTACAGCCAGTGAGGTGGAAGATGTGATCAATAGCCTGCCAAACAACAAGGCGAGTGGCGCTGACGGGGTCACATATGAAAATCTAAAAGCCACTAACTCATCTCAAACTCTGGTAAATATATTCAACACTTGCCTGCTGAATAGAAAAGTGCCGGACTCATGGGCAGGTGCATTAATACACAGAATCCCTAAAAAAGGCAATATTCCTGACGACCCTTCTACGTGGAGGGACATTTCACTTTTACCGACAATATATAAAGTATTCATGAAATGCATATTGGCCCGTATTCTGCCCTGGCTCACAGACACTGGCATTCTGTCATCTGAACAAAAGGCGTATATTGCCCGTCAAGGAATGAATGAGCATGTTTTCTGTCTGAAGACAGGGATCGACAACTTTAAACATGACTCTGCAAAGTTCTATTCTGTTTTCTTAGATTTCCGTGATGCATTCGGCACATTGCCTCATAATGTTATGATTTATGCTCTCAGTGAAATCCAGCTGCCACAACTGTACATAGATATAGTGACGAATGTCTATGAAAAATCCTACATTCAGGTTATATGTGGGAATACTCTGACTGATCCAATCAAGCTTGGTATAGGTATTAAAACAGGGTGTCCCTGGACTGCTGTGAACTTTATTCTTGCAATTAACCACTGGCTCAAATGGATGCGCCAGTGCGCACCTGAAGGAATAATATCACCAAACCCAGTCCAGGGGTACGCCGATGATGTGCAAAGTGCGTCACATCAAGAGAAAGTAATTCTAGCTATGCTCTCCCGTACTGAGGAGTTTCTGCTGTGGTCAAGGTTGGAGGCTAAACAAACCAAATGTGCTGCGTTTTATGAAAGGCGCAGCGGTGGTAATCGGTGGTATAAATCTAAAACCGACAAGCCCCCATCCTTTTCACTAATGCAAAAACCAATCAGAGTGTATTCAAGACATGAAACTTATCAATACCTGGGGCATAAATATAATGTTGCAGGCGACTGGGAAGAGCAAGTCAGAGAACGGTATGATGACTACTCTGTCAGACTGGACTTGATCGACTCCTCCCCCCTCCCTATCCGAATGAAATTGCAGGCAATCAGAGAATTGGCACTCGCCAAAATTCAACATCTATTCTCGAACATCCATTTGCCACAGAACACCCTTACAGAACTGAATAACAAGGCAGTGTGCTTGGTGAGGGGCTGGTTCTGTCTCAATACTCACTCCACCCGTGCCATACTGTTTCAGCCCATCAGAGATGGTGGTCTGGGTGTACCGAATATTGAATGGGTTTACACCGCCACCAGAACCAGTCACCTTATAAATATGCTCAACAGCGACGACCCCACGGTCAGGGAAATGGCTCGTGAGTCACTCATTCAACACATGCAGCGACGTAAAGTACCATCCGCGCTGGAGAATGAGACGCAGTTCCTTGGATTCAAGACTAAGGCGAATGGTAAATTGGACATTAAAGCCGCTGGATTTGGTGTGCGGTCCGACTGGATGGATCTTAATGATCTATGCCAGCGATCAGGATTACAGTTAAAGTGGGTGGCGCCTGATACAACAACTGCTGCGCTCAACAACAGCATCATCATAGATCCGCGTGTCCGTGCATGTGCGACCTACGAGCAAGACGGTGCGCACCATGAACTGTCAATCAAATCCGCGACCGCAAGAGCCACCATTCTAGGAATGAAGCGATCAGAAAGTGCACAACACTGGACCAGTCTGAGGCTGCAGGGAAAACTGGCTCTTCTTCCCTTTGCAAACCACTCATTATCACACTCTAAACTGTCAAATAACACCATAGGTGAGGACATTCTCATTTTCACTATTAAAGCCCGTTTACAGGTGTTGCCGACCAAGTTCAACTTGGCAACCTGGTACCCATCAGCACACGACCCACACTGCATCCTACATCCAGTACCACATGACAAAGAAACAGTCGCACACATCTTAAATGGTTGCAGCCACTATAAAGGACTGTACATTGCCAGACATGACCGTCTGGTGGACCTGGTCTCAGACAAGATCAGAGGAGTACAGGACAGGACAACAAGAATGTATAAACACAGCACTGTAAAAATAGACTGGTTTGATCACAATGACACGCATGTCAATTCACTACAAAATATTCCAAATACCCCAGATATTGTGTTCATCAATGAAATTAGAAAAACTGTCACTATATTTGAAATAGGCTGCCCATTTGATTTGTATATGGACACTTGTTTTACATCCAAACTTATGAAATATCAGCTTCTGGTGGAACGTATTATGGCCTTGGGATATAACTGTCAACTTATTGTCCTTGTATTTGGAAGTCTGGGCCATGTCCATAAACTTGTGCTCAGGGGTTTGCAATTGGGCGGATTGCTAAAAACAAATGCAAAAAAGCTGGCTAAATACTGTTCTGTCTCAGCTACTATGGGCAGTCTGTCTGTCTGGAGAAGGCGTTGTTTCATTTATCCCTAGGTGGCTTAAAAAACCCAAAACAAACATCCTGTCTAGTAGCGCTACACCTCAGCAGTCCATCTCCCAGGGGTCTAGCGCATTGTAACGGGGAAAGAGATCCTGCGTGTTACCGGCTGATACCAACAATAAGCCACTCCCAACCTACTTCTTCTTCGGTGGAAGTTGTGCTACAGTATTTAATGCAATCATCTGTAGAGACCAGCGGGGCATTGAAATGAAACCTGGAATACAATGGAGCACTGTGTGGTACATAGTTGAAAGCAAGGCTTTTAAATGCAACTTGCAAGCAATGCAGCCGGTGACAATGTACCTGACCGACCATGGCCCGATATTGTTTCCATGAGGTAACAAATACATTTCCAACATTTTAAATAAAGGATGTATCCTTTACAAATAAATTCCATTCAAATGAAATGTCTGACTACCCCACAATCACTCCTATGAACTTTTCTTGGCACAGCGAGTGTCAATCATGTTCTACAGGCAGAGCAAATGTAATTTGTTTGAAATATAAATATCTTCACTTTTGTGCTTCTAGCAACCTTAATGTAGGTTCCTAGAAGGTTTTGTCTGAAGCTATGGATGCTCCTTCCCTCTCCTGTTAATCAGAAATGTCCAAAAGGAAGGCTCAGGAAAAAGGTGTTATTTTGTCAACTATATGCTGTAGTTACAACTTACAACTTGCTCACATCCTAGTCACACAAACCTAACAATTGTAGCATCTCTTAAAAAGTGTTACTAAACTAACCTTGTATCTTTTTACAGTTACTGTAGGCTATAGATCTAACCATAACAACCTCACCCGATCCAATCCAAACCTACAACCCTTCCCTGCTTGTGTCCTCCAATCATTCACTTTCTGGGAGCTTTCATGTTTTCTCACGCCCCTTTTTTTTCAACGGTGTTGAACCAGTTTGATTATTTTTGCCCGTCTAATATTGAACCAGTTCAGTGTTCCCACTGAAAATGAACTGGTTCAGATCAGAACCCTAAAGGTTGGTTCAGAACTGGAACCAATAAATGGCCGCCAGTTCCATGAAAGCACTAAGGCACCAACGGAAACATTTATAGAAACCCCATTTTCCATTAATTTATTTTAAATATATATTTTTTATCCCACGAAGCCCCATTTTCCACCAAGTTCTTTTGGTGGAAAATGGGGGCTCAGTCTCACTGAAGTTTGAAGTGGGGATTTTTGTGGATATGATTACAAGTTATGCATTCATTTTTTTCATGCACAAAAAAGTATTTAGCATAACACAAAAATAAAGGCTTGTTTTCATGCCTACAATTGGGATGCCAGGTTGAAATGGTTAAATGTAAATGACCGACTTGGGAGGAAGGTCAGGTCATACAATTTGGGCTATGGCAGTGCACTGTCTGTGAATGTTGTTCAAGGCTGTGTTGGGTCAGTGTAGTACTGCAGCTTTACCACTAGAGGTCTCTCTAGGGCCTTGAATTGTAGATGTGATGTGCTTGGTGCTTCTCCAAGCTGCATTTTGTACACTACAGCTTGGGTCTTCAACCAAGGGTCCGGGACCCCTAGGGGATCCTCAGAGTTACTACACGGAGGTCTCCAAATCTAACAACTTGAACCCTACTAGAATCCCTATTCTGAGGGGAACATTATCCTAAAATCTGAGCTTGTAGATTGGGTATTTTCGGCACAAAGGTTTGGTATAGAGAGCGAAAATAGCAGACCAATTTCATATCACACATATAAAAAAAATACAAATATCACGATACACTACAACAATGGTACTCACGTTTTTGCGTGAGTACTAGACTAGAAGCCATGCCTAGACTAGAAGCCATGCCGGTAATTGAACATTTTGAAAGTTTATCAACATTTAGTTTATCTAAAATTACTCATCATGCCAATCAAATTCACAGCATGGCATCAGTGTATCAATACTATATCAATAGAAGATTAGGTCCACGCACGCACGCATGCAAGCACACACACACACACACACACACACACACACACACACACACACACACACACACACACACACACACACACACACACACACACACACACACACACACAGACACACCTTCTTATAGGCGGCAAGCTACTGTATGCTCTTATCTTCTACAAGCTCAACACATCAGATCTACTCATTTTGCTGAACGTTCGTCCCAGAATTGGGACGTTAGGGTCCATGTGGTGGTTATGGGTAAAAACAGCAGCAATGACAATAGTAACTAACAGTGGCGGACAGCAATAGGCCGAGACGAGACAATAGTTCAGTAGATAATTATAATTTGTCATCTGTGTCTGGCTCTCCAAGATACCCACGCATAACATGATGGTAAATCTTTTCCTGTAGCAGCCTTCTGTCCATGTTACCTTTGCATGTCCTCATTAGTCATCACATGAACTATATCCAATTTCATCTTTGAATCTGACACAATAGAAATTTACTCCAAAGAAGTTGAGTTATTATTTGCAATCAAGAGTGCTTAAGGGTGTGGAGAACCGATTTTCCTGAAATCCTGAAAATGGCATTGCCATCTCGTTCCTTGGCACGGCTTTGTCCCTCCGACTTGGGTTTTGGAGGGAGGCCTGAGTTAAAGAGTATTTCATGGACCATGACAACAAAACAAAGCTGCTTTATTTCACCGTCTTAATGACTTGGCCTCCAGTAACGCTACCCAGCTGGCTTAGAACAAAAAATGCGTACGGCATATATGTAGGCTACATATTATACGGCATGTACACTTGCCATGTGCCTCCCCAAAAAATAGTTAACTTTGCATTTTCTACAACATGTTTCAAAAGTCCTTAAAAGTGTTGTGTCGTGTCATAGTGTCGTGTCAACAAATAATTTTCAAGTTCGGAGTTTGTGTTCGTCACGGCCATGGATTTATTATTTCATTACCCCAGAAATGTGGAATATGTCAAAGACTTGCTTTCTTCTTCCCCTCTGTGTTGTGCCAACCACAGGCGCACGTGCGCGCGCGCGCGGGCACACACACACACACACACACACACACACACACACACACACACACACACATCCTGAAGGATGTTTGTACGCAGGAGGACCTCATTAGCAGACGTAGTGGGTTCCCATGCATGCCTCAAAGTCCAAAGAACAGCAGGCTAGTCTGAAGAGGTTTAAAATAGGGTAAGCATAAAAAGGGAAATAAAGGCTCTTGCCCTGAATTCACCCCGGTGTGACGATCATCAATGAATAAATACATTATCGGCTGAAAACATGCAAATAAAATGAGCGCTGAAACTGGAACTCTTCAGGGTTCTGTGTTCAACCTGAGAGACAAGCTTCTACAGCCTGAGATTAGTCAGTGCTGACGGAGGAGCCACCAAAAAAACAAGTTTGGTTTATTTTCTAAAACTCCAAAAGTTGAAAACGGCAAAACGCTTCTCTTTTAAGCCCAATTTTTCATCCCAATGTCCCTTTTTTGGGCATATCATTATAGGCAAAAGAAAGAAGGAAAATATATATATAAAGAGAGGCTAGAAATGCTTTCATAACAACTTAAGCCTCATTATTAAAATTGCAAAATGAGCTGATCTAAAAGCTCACATACTGCCATTGTAAGCTATATAATATAAGTCTACGAATGGCCATTCATGGAGATCTCTTGTGTCATCAATATGATGTGATAGTGTGGCTGACCCCGGCATCTAACTGTCTCCTATATATTAAAATTCACTAATGGGACTCCCATTAGCCAGAAGCTGCAAAGCCAAATACCCATAATGGGAGGGCAGCTTATTTCCAGTATTCGTCACGTTATAAAGTATATAGGGGCTAGTGGGCTAGGGGCTAAAACAGTTAACTGATCCCTTTGACAACCAAGCAGTAATTAGTCATGAAATGCAATTAGTACTACGCAGTGGGTCAGTAGAGTATAGAAGAGTGTCTGTCTCCTGGCTCTCTCTGGCATTTCGCCGAAGTGTCCTTGAGCAAGACACTGAACCCTAGCTGCTCCCGGTGCCTTGCATGGCTGCCTCCGCGCCGTCTAGCGTGTGAATGCCCTACACCCCTTCCTGCATGCTTCAGTGAGCACACACAGGTCATCTGTCCCCGGTTCCTGCCATTTTACTTCCATTTTGCAGTGCAAAAGTGCATCTGCTAAGTGGTAATAGCCACGGTTCACATGGCGCTTGTCCTTCACATAATTCATGTAAAGCGCTTCGAGGGGTCGAAAGAGAAGAAAATACCACATTGTGTATGATTCTTAGGTTACTGTATATATGACGTGTAAATACCGAAACAGATTCGCCCAATGCAGGCAAATGTTATAAACAAGTTTTGTGCAACCTAATACATTTCGCACAAACACACACAAGTGGCTGGCATTGTTGAAGGTCCAAGAGAGCTTTTCCAGGTATGGTTGCTGTGTATGTGAGGTTGCGCATGCGTGCGTGCGTCTCTCTTCAGTGATGTTTGAACATGTGAAAACAAGTGAGACACCAACACAACATGTCAGCTTGTGACAAAGCTGCAATCATCTGCCCTTTGTGGAGATAATGGACAGGGATTGAGTAAACATGTTTACACACACACACACACACACACACACACACACACACACACACACACACACACACACACACGGTTGACCGCTGCTCAGTATGGTGCTCAGCGTGGCGAACACACACGTCCCAGTTCTATAGGGACACACATGTCTAGTAAACCTGTCACAGTCAATTTGTTACGTCCGTTCGGCTGCGTCGATATTTTCCAACATCGAGGTCACAGCTCATTGCTGCCTCCCCCGGGCGAGCTAGTGATGATCTGCGAAGGATCGCACGGGATCCCTGCGTGCTAAAACGGAACGTGGATGCGAGTTGACAGGACGTGTCTCATAAAGGATCGGATGAATCCCGTTTTGATGAGCTTTGGCTTTATTGCAGATGGTTCCCATTGTTCACGCATGGGCCCAGAAGCATCGATGCGCTAAATAACAAACCTATACTTAATAAAATAAAGGTTTGCTCTGAAATGTCAATAACAGCCGTGGCTGGTCTTATGACTTGACTTGTGTTACACAATGATATTGTTCATTTAATTTCCAAAGAAAAGATTACAGATATTCGATATCAGAATGGAAGTGGATGCACATTCGCAGACATGCGCATATGCACACCATGTGCACACACGCACACGCTTACACACACACACACACACAAGCCACATGTGAGGAAGATTGGAGTGCACACTGTTGACCTAGACTAGTGTCGATATAACTTACGCTATGCTTCGTAATTCTAATGCTTTGCGTGCGTGCGTGGGTGTGTGCGTGTGCTATATATGTCTGGATCATGTATGAAATCCATGTATGGAGCTTTTAATTTGAACAGACGGGTACACTGGTCTGCCCTGGGGCCTACTCCCAATGCTATGTGCCCAGAGGACCTCCCTATAGGGACGCATTCAGCAGGCATCCATGTGATAGATGCCCCAAATTGATTGATTAAACACAAAATGTACAGTTTGACGTTTACGCCGCGGACAAAGTCAACTCTTGTCGTGACAAATCCAAAATATTGTGCGTTTGTCATGATTTGTCACGACTCGAGTTGGCTTCGTACGACGCTTAAATACTTTTTGAAATGTCTATGGGAAAAAAGCATTGGGATTAATTTCCTGGGCCTGGTGTCGTCATGCGACTGCGACACTCTATAGTCAGTTACATGTAGCTTAACTTGCCCAACACTGAATAGTAGAATTAATTCATCCCCATGTTTGTGACGAATCTGGGGTGAATAAGATCAGTGGAGCTCCCTCTGGTTTGTGCCTATGTGGGTGTTTCTCACTCTTTTGAAGTAGTTATAGGCACTGGTCCCTCGAGTATAAATCAGGCACATTGCAAGTTGCTACACTCTGAGCCATGCCACCCTAGCAAAATGAGCAGGGGTCAGGTGTAGTTTTGATTTTAGGAGCCACCTTAACTGGCACACAGTATATACTATGGCTTAAGTTGTTCATCGGTAACCACTATATACTTTGTTGAGCAAGGGCCCCTAGGTGGCTATATTTATAGCAAGGGCCCCTAGGTGGCTATATTTCGGTCCCCTCATTTTTTCCCTCATACAATAAATCTGTAGCTGAGAATAGCCCACAAAGCATCACATCACGACCTGTTGTGAGCTTGATCTTTCCTATTCACCTATTATGATATGCACACAGTATGCTAGGGTTCATCTGGCAAAAAAGTGCAGATGAAAGTCCAAGTGGATTTTCACAATCGACCTCTCAACTGACTGATCTGCAGTAACAGTCATGCAGTACATTCTTGTGTCTTGAGTTGTGGGGAGAGAGATGGATCCTGCCTTGAGTTAAGCGCTTGTTGGCCTGGTGTCAGGGCTGGACATTTGGCTTCCATTCACACTGTGTCCTCCCATGCACATGTCAGAAAATAACTCAGTTGAGGTCACCATCGCTTTGCTTTCACCTGCTTAGTGTTAAATCCAGCAGAACACCCGAAGAGCTGTATCCCTATTCCCTATGGGCTTTCCTGTGTAGATCCATCTAGTAGCAACTAGCAAGTGTATAGTATTCTAGGGTCCTAGTTCTCAAACATGTTCATGTCAAGGACTCCCATTTGTTTAGCTGCGGATCGCTTTTTATTTTATTTTAGCGATCCAGTTTTATATAATTTAAAAAGACCCTAAGACTTCCCCAGACCTGATGGGCTCCCTACGGTAAGGGAGTTCTTCAGTGCTCCTATGTATCGCGCACTGCCGTTCACTTCCATGTTTACGGTCTGACTGAAACTAAACTATTACTCCAGACGTCTTTAGGAGAACCCCCCCGTCTCCCCCCCATCTCCCCTGTTGGGCACAAATAGTGTTAATTGGGCGCTCAGGTGGTGGTGGCGCAGTAGTGAAGTCCCTGCCCACCATGCACCATGGCAGTTGTGGGTTCGTGCCATGCAAGCACGCATCACATAGTGCATAATGTCCAAGGGATTGGAACTCTAATAAGTAGAACAGATTTCTAAACATAATAATAATAAAAAGCATTATAATAGTTTCAACAATGTTATACAAAGTAACCTAATATTGTGAAATGGATTACTACAGAGGGATATTAAATCAGAATGGACTGTACACTCCCCCGCTTCCTCCCCTTTTCCAATAACATATTATGAGTATTATGAGAGTCCACAGCAATTATGGCATCCGTGGTGTGTGTGTGTGTGTGTGTGTGTGTGTGTGTGTGTGTGTGTGTGTGTGTGTGTGTGTGTGTGTGTGTGTGTGTGTGTGTGTGTGTGTGTGTGTGTGTGCCGCGAACTGCTGGACTGATCAGTGCCATTATGCATTTAGCTATGAATAATATGACAATATATATAAATATGAACCACAAAAATAGCTAAAACAGCCGAATGATAAACTCATCAAGGCAATCGTTTAAAAAGAATGCGTCAAAATCTCTCTCTCCCCATTTCCTGTCAGTCTACTTTCATCCTATCAATAAAGGCAGAAAAAGCCCCCAAAATATATTAAAAAAAGAAAATGGTGGTGCAGCCAGTCTGCCCCTTAACTTCTCTGTCAGCCTGTCCATGGTTGCCAGTATGGTTAACGCAGCATGAACAGACCGTGGGCTGTTGGCCACATTGTTGTCTCACTGCTCTGCACTTACTGCATCTCTTCCCTTGGTGACACACAGCGAGGAAATGCTGACTACAGCGGAACCAAGTGCAATATCCTGTTTAGAGGTTGGTGGTGGGTGTGTTTGTGTACAGTGTGTGTGCGTGCATGTGTGTGTGTGTGTGTGTGTGTGTGTGTGTGTGTGTGTGTGTGTGTGTGTGTGTGTGTGTGTCAGCAAGTGAGTCAATCTGGTCATTTAAAGTCTCCAGAGGGCCAGGCACAGTATATATATAGGCCTTCCAGGTGTTCAGCAACAATGACAACAGAGTCTCTTCTTTATCTTAATTTCATTGTTTCTCTCTCTGTCTCTCTCTCCCTTACTTTCATTCCTCTTTCCCTAGCATACCTATTGACATCCAGGGTCCACTGCTATCCTAGAAATACCTCCAGGAAACTATTCGCTTCCTTTCCGGTTCTCATGCCGGAGAACTGGGTGTGAATTTAGGTGTTTACATTGGGGCCCCATCCGGGATACCGAGTTTCCTGGTAGCGGTTCACAGGGGGGATGAACATAGTAGAGTAGTATCCCATAAGGGTGTGAATTCAGGTGTTTCCATTGGGCGCCATTACGGCATACCAGGTTTTCTGCATGGAGGCGGTTCACAGGCGTGAATCTCGTTTGCGTCCGAGCATAGGCATGGTAACGCCCCGTCTGCCTGTGATTGGCCTACTGACACTGCCCATCTAGACTGTCCTGAACACACCCAAATCATATTACGGAGTGCATGTTCAATCAATCAAAGCAAACGGCATACACAATATTAGTTTGCCTCTTCTACAAAAATGTACAAGTTAGTTACTGCATTCTGTCACGCATGCCAAGCTGTCATTCTCTTGTTGTTGTTTTTTCTCTTGTTTATTTCTCAATCTCACCATGGAGTAACCTCGCGTCTTGGAGGACAGTCAAGGCGGGCAGTGTCGGTAGGCCAATCACAGGCAGGCAAGGCGTTACCATGAACATAGCAGAGTAGCTCTGCCTGTATCCCATAAGCCTAATATCTCCCCTTGCCATGCGTGTGGGAATTCCCCTTTGCATGAGCGATAGACGTTTGCTTTCCTGTGTGAGCGACTTGTGAGCGGTTAGAAGAAGCCAGGTGCTTACATTGGCAAATCATATGCTTGTGGTGATACAGAGTTGATCTTGGCAGCAAGATGCCTCCGTAAAAAGGAAAACATGTGCCACACAGCCAGCCAACAAACGCAGCGATAACATGCAAAGCAGATTGCTTCATGCCTGGAATAATACTTGATGGCCGTTTTCCCTGAGCGGTGATAAGAGGAAATCATAACATCGGAGACATCATGTGTATTATGCACACACTCTTGACACTTTGTGTATCCACCAAGGCTTTTATAGGATTACGGTACGCTGGGATTGTGGCTATGATGAAGTTCAGGTTAACGGTAAGGGTTAGGGTTAGCTTGTGTAGTGGGGAGGGTTAATGTTAGAGAGTTAATTGCCAAGTGAGGAATGTCAGTGCAAATCAATGGAAGGGCCCTCATAAGCACACCAACATAAACCTGTGAGTAAGAGGGAAATGAGCGATATAGCTCGTCCAACTGGAATGCATTGCTCTGCAGGAAACCTCATTCCTGACATCTGTTTAGATGCACGTTTCAGCACACATGGGCTTTTGAGAGACTCCTGGTTTTATATGCCTCTCTCTGTCTATCTCTACACATTCTACAGTATAGGTGCATCTCTGACTGACTGACTGACTGACTGACTGACTGACTGACTGTCACACACACACACACACACACACACACACACACACACACACACACACACACACACACACACACACACACACACACACACACACACACACACACACACACACACACACACACACACACACACACACACACACACACACACACACACACACACACACACACACACACACACACACACACACACACACACACACACACGTTAGAATTACTACAGTATACCTGGTTACAAACAGGACTCTCACTCTTCAGAATTCCATAAACAGTCACTGACTGAAAACAGAGCACTAACTTGAATAATTAGTCAAATACAATATGACAGCAATAGAGCAACCAATAACAATTTAATATAGGTCTAGTTTTTCCCACCAATTGTGGAGCTCTGGCTCATGGACAAAGAACCAAAAAGAACTGAACGGGTTCCCATTGGGAACAAACCGGTGGAAAGGGGGTCACTGTGGATCCAAAGCCCTGAACCTGCTTTGAACATAAGATAGTTGAATGTCCGAGAGACACATCTGTTCCCTGTTACAACTCAATATCTTCAATGGCAGGACAACACAACATACAAACTGTAGATTCATATTCAATTCCACAGCCAGAAACAGAAATGGTCATGGAACATGTTTCATTGCCACCCAGCCTGGGTGGCAATTGGGTTCCAAAATGGCAGTACAACAGCTTACACACAGCATACAACAACACAAGCAGCAGCAGCAAACAAAAACAAAACAAGGTTCCTACCTAGAGCTGTCTTCTGCTTAACGTCATCAGCTGTGGTTGTGTAAGTGATGGCTAGGGTCAACCTTTAGGACCCCATGGATAAGAGAGATTTCTCCAGTTCATCCTCGGATATGCATCTGCAGTCATCTCCATCCTCCATACACCTGGGGGTGGGGGGGGGGGGGGGTGGGGGGCTGGGTGTTAAGGTCTGAGGAAAACAAAACATTGCCAAAATAAATGTTGCAAGTTGGTGCATCATACTGGAGTGCCAATTTTATTATTTTTCACAGGGGTTAGACTTCCTCAAACTGACCATGCAAGCGAGGGTGTCCCCCTGCCTAACTTGCCATCTAGGGTCATCACCTTGGCTCTCTTGTACCTGTGTGCATGGCTCCTGTAGCCCGGTGTAGGTTGGGAGGAACACCTTTTAGAGTCTGAAACAAACAAACAAACAAACAGAAGAGACTATGGCTTGGAGAACATGATTTGAATAGGGACACGTGATCTGATGTATATAGGACAATGTCACTATGACAGAGACAAGATGTATATAAATAGTAGGCTATACAGGTAATAGTGTATTGTGTATTGTGCCAGTCTTTTGTCAAACACTTTTTTCCAATTGTAAAATATTACCTGAGAAGGAGGCAAAGATTATGAGGTGTTTGTTGAGCATGTAGATCGGTTATTTTCACAACCTAAATATAATGCCTTAACTCCTACAAGTGCTCGTCAGGGTGGGGAGTCCCAAGCCGCAATTTGCAACGCTATAGATTTGTTTATATTTGTTATATAAAAAATAAATAAAACTAGTGTTACAAATTGTGGTTATCTCAGTTAAAGTTAGTTCAGTCACTTTTTGGAAATAGTAGAAGATATTTTCATTCAAAAACTGAATGAGTGTCACTCAATTATTTAATTTGATAATTTAATATCAACATTATAGTATAGGCTAAAACTGTGAATGCAATAATACCATACACATATCGTATAATGATAGGTCTATGACTGGTATTGGTGACAGGCAGCACAACAATTGTGTGTACAATTTTCCATTGCTGTCATACACTGGTCTGGTATTCACAGCATTTGTCATCATCTGAATGAATTGATACTGTGTGTTGAGTTGACACAAACCTTCTGGTGTTCCAAAGAAGAAACCTTGTGTTATCTGAAAGTAGAAATAGTAGAAAGATGTACAAACTCAATCCTACAAAGCAGTGTATAGCATAATATCACTTAAGTGACTGAAAGGCCACAGCCCAGCATTTAATCCTGTTAAATCACTTTATTTTAGATCGTTTTTTTAGTAATCGTATAAAAAAAACATTGCAGAGACTTTAGTTGTCACTGTACAATAGCCTACTTTAAAACAGTTGTCATGTTGCATAGAATGCACGCATAACTAAAAATGCTGATATTTGCACCTGTCGCCTGATATCTGGCGCTCTCATTGAAAACAATTTATAAATAAAAATTCCCGCTTAATTGTCACTCTCGAGAGCGCGCGCGCGCACACACACGTACACACACAAACACACACGCACGCACACACACACACACACACACACACACACGCACACGCACACGCACGCACACACACACACACACACACACACACACACACCCTTTATGATGAACGGTACCCGAATGTTGTTTTATTTCAGCTCCTGTCTGTTGCGTAGCTCAGAGGGGTAGCTAATAGCTATAAGCTCAATAATTATTATCAATATCACCTGTGGTGGCACGGTAGCCTACCCAATGCCCATATGCACATAGGCTATTCACTTCACAGCACAGTGAGCACACAATGACTATTTGTTATACTGAATAGCTGTTGTTTTACCAAGTAAAAAACTAAAAAAGAAAACAAAAGCAACATTAAACTCAATGCAGCTCTATTGCATGTTCATGTTAACTCACCTGGAGAATAAACACAGTTGGAAATTAAACGACCAATGGTGCAGACGGTTTGTCAAGACGAATTCACTTCCATTTCAGCACCCAGCTGTCACAGTTGTGATTAGGCAATTTCCACTCACTCCCTGACAACACTGACATCTCTTCTGTACTTCCACGAGGGGGAACGTTACATTATATTAACTTGTTTATTTACCTATTTTACTTCCACGGAGCTTTGGGGACCTCTCTGTTTGTTTACACTTGAGTTGAGTACCGCAGCACAGCAGGTGTGTGGGAAAAGGGGGGCGGGGCAACTGGAGGATTTAAAGAGCCCGCGTGAAGCCAGTTTAGGGAGTGTCTATCAATAACCTGCATTCTCTCTCTCTCTACTTTCTAGGGCGTATCTGACAATTACACATTTGTTCCTCAAATCGCTGATTTTTTTTTATTTTATGAATTTTATAATGTGTAGGCCTATATTCAATTGTAATTTGTACCAAAAGAGGAGAACAGTCAAAGTGTAGCGCCGGCCGCAGCTAGAATTATATGCAGGCTTTAGACTCTCTTTATAAGGATAGATGACAAGGAGTTTATCATTGGAACGCCACCGGTCGCTCCCTTTATTATTGCAGCTCACAATAACTTCCCACAACAAACTCTGACGCATCACAACACTGCGTCATCAGAGCACGACAGACTTCAGGCAAAAGCAAAAACCCTGAGCCTACATAAGTACAAAGACAAAATAAGCCATCACACTGCAGCTATCGATCATAATATAAGGTAATAGCACACACACACACACACACACACACACACACACACACACACACACACACACACACAGTCTCACACACACACAGTCTCACACACACACACACACACACACACACACACACACACGCAGTGGTCCACCAGTGATCCTTGACGGTGTTCCATGTGGTCCCCATGGCAGCTAAATGATGGAGAGTTAGTAATGTAATCAAATGGTTAGATCTTTGACTCTGAAACCACATTGACCCATAAGGGTCCATTTGGTTTAATTTTACACTCTCAAGAGTACATTATTTAATTATTGTGAAACATCTGCATTACTTTATTCACAAGAAGTCTACCCAGATGGAGAATGTATCTCTCCTATGGTACCAACATCAATAGGCCTACAGCATGAAATTGAGGACAATATCTTATTACCCCCCCTTAGATAGCAATTCTGTAGACTTAGATAGCATTTGATACAGACTTATAGCATGTTATGTAAACAGCATAAGTGCATTGTATGTAGTCATAGCACGTCATAGTACATAATGTATATCATAGTAGTATAGATGTATAGCTTATATGTATAGTTTCATTATAGATATTCCACTGTTACTTTCTTAGTTTACGCATGTTTCATGATAAATGTTTTTATGTGATGTATTCCCCATGCTTTTTGTTCTTGCTTAATGTAAATCACTCTGGATTAAGAGCGTCTGCTAAATGCCTAAATTGTAAATTGTAATTGTAAATTGTAAATTGTTATCCAACGACAACAAAATATTCTAAGTTTTGGGTCTGAGAGGCTAAATCTCATCAAATAGTGGTCCACGGCTCAAATGCAGAATAAATATTGGACCTTGATATGAAAAAGGTTGAAACCACTGCAGTAAGCTATACCTCTCTCACCTTATTACTCACATTCCGGCCCAGCGCCAGCGAGATTGCACAAGTTACAACCCTGAGGGCCGAGGCCCTTAAAAAAGAAACTCCCTCAAAAGTCACTTTGGACCGAAGATTGACAGCCGCGCCCCTCCCCATCGCAGCCGCTAATCGATGTGCAATCATCCCCACATCTAATTCAGAGGCTATTACGGGACTCTGGCTCCGCATAATGATCTTTCGCGGAGATAATACACTGATTGAAGCCGAGCGATCGCCGTCCAGCCCTGCTATAGGGCCATTTGCATGCGCGCACGTCATTTGGAGGACCGCGCCTAATTGCACATTATGAAGAGACATTAGGGGAATGCGAGTAAAAGCCACGGAGCATTAAATGTCAAGTTCATTAGAAGTCTGCTGCCAGTAGTTGAGCGTCTCGTTCATATAAGGCTACCCATCACTGCTGTGTCATTCTGTCGGAAGTAATGGAGATTAGACACGCCGAGCATTCGAAAGTATACACATATTTGGCCAATTAGATGCCGCTGCATGCACGCTTATATGCTGATGTCGGCTTGGGTCTTTTAACATTTAACTCATTCTGACCTGAGATCAGATTCATACGAGGTTTCCACTGGACACACACTGGTCTGATTAACCCATTCTGACCTGAGATCAGATTCTAAAAATGTCAGTCGTTCTTCGAATTTTTCAAAAATAGCAGACCTACAAGCTCGTAGCGCGCCACTCGGTGGCGCGCTATGAGCTTGTAGATCTGCTATTTTTCAATAGCTAAAGCATGACATGATGCCAACACCAAAATGGGTGCCCGTTCAGAATGGGTTAATGGTATCTAATTCAGATAAGAAGGAAGCACGCACAACTCCAACTGTCTCAATCTCTTGGAACATTTTACCGGGTGCACGCCTGCACGCTCAGGAAACACTTTAGAAGAAGGAGTGTTGGTATTCTCCTTCATCTAATTTAGATATATCCTCGGTGATTATAGCCAAAGTAAAGTAATGCAGGACACCAATAAGTCATGTGTAACACGTACTGTTTAAGAAATCCAAAACAATTGGTAACAGTGTATTTTATTTATCCCTATAGGGTAAATGTGTCCTCTGCATTTGACCCCAACTAATTACTTACGAGTCCTACTATAGCAGTGAGCAGCCACTGTAAAGTGCTTAGGGATCATTTTGGCTTGTAATGCCAGTACCCTGGTCAAGGGCACTGGCAGGATATGTACCTATATGTCTTTTGGTGCGTGAGGAAAGCACACAGAAAGGTCACCTCCCCAGCCAGGGTTCAAACACCTGGATCCTCTCCACTGCGAGGCAACAGTGCTGCACCACTTGCGCCATGCATTCATTGTCACTGAAGACAAGTCATTGAGATTCCCCAATGTACTGTATATACGAATAGTGTCAGCCTATCAATGATTAAGGCTGTCCCCGAACATTCGGGGTTCGAACCTTCGCTCGTTAGGGTTGGCACTCGAATCTTAATTCATGGGCTTGAACCATTCCTTTTTTTTACGCGTAGATCAAAGCTGAGACAGTAGAGAAATCTGACAGGCCTTCAAAAGGAACTCAAAATGTGATGTTAATGTCCTGTAAGTATACTTATAAATACAACTATAGTGTTGACTAATCATGTGGCTCTTATTTTGAAGAGGAAGTTGTAAACAGGCTACTATGACACTCCCCTCAGGACTCTCATGCATCCTCTCAGGACTCACTATTAATATATTCCTGCTCATTCCTGATCACTTTGCCTATTGATGTCTGCCATATGTGCCATGATACAATATGTTTTCTTTTTCAGAGTGTGCATGAACTTGAATGGGGCACTGCAGGAGTACTTATTCACGCTTGAGGTGGGATTCAACCTCACCAACACCAGATGTCGGGGGAAGAAGTTACGCAATTGGCGTCCGTGCAACTGTTGATGTTGACGTCCCTTGGACAGCGAGGTGGAAACATCACCACTGGACACCACCCACAGGAAGACGAACAAGAGCAGACCAGATATTGGTACTAAAGGTATTGAACTATTTTTTATATAATGTACCTCCCCTTCAGGGCTGGTTCTTGTTATAATGGAAACGTAAACAAAAAACCATTAGTGAGAAATTCTTCTGGAAAGAAAAAGTTCTGGAAAGTTTCAGATTATGGAATGCTCTGGGTTAACCCGTCGAAAACAGCCATACTATGTCACCATTTGAGACAATGCACGTAATATCAGTCATGTTTTTCTGTATATTTTCAACCCCCACATTCACCTTTCGTTAAATCAGAGAATTGCTTTCAGACTGGCATGCAGTGGATGAGTGGATTGTGGATGAGTGAGTGAGTGAGTGTGTGTGTGTGTGTGTGTGTGTGTGTGTGTGTGTGTGTGTTTGTGTGTGTGTGTGTGTGTGTGTGTGTGTGTGTGTGTGTGTGTGTGTGTGTGTGTGTGTGTGTGTGTGTGTGTGTGTGTGTGTGTGTGTGTGTGTGTGTGTGTGTGTGTGTGTGTGTGTGTGTGTGTGTGTGTGTGTGTGTGTGTGTGTGTGTGTGTGTGTGTCGTACACAAATGTGACTGTTCACATACAGTATTTTTCATCAGAATGCCAATAAGGTTCACAATGCAAATAAATAAATACATAATTGTATACATTTTTAATACAAACAAAAAAAATCGAAGAAATTTCACAAATAAAAATAAATAAATAGCCTAAACGAGAAGCAGTGAAAATAGCCGATCACAAAGTGACACGTTGTGTGCTTTATCTGCTATTTTCACTATAGTGTGGGTCCCGGGCTCTCTTTTGGGTCTCGACTTGACACATTTGGGAACCACTGGCCTGTGGGCTAGATATCGCCACAAGCCTCGACCCCCATGTCCTCTATCTCACCTTCCACCAGCATGTCCTTTATTGCCTCCCATACAGTAGGCTGCCTCCTCTTTCTCTGTCCTTTAACCTCCCCTATAGTTTTAAAAAACAAACCTGCAGGTGAACAATGTAGCTAGCATTTAACACTTTCTAATGTGACCGTTACAGCAAAACGAAACCAAGCACTGCCCAATATACTGTACGTGTCACACAGTACAGTAACTGCATACAGCATACAGCGTCTAAATGCATACGCCATCTACACATGCTGTACCATTAGAGGACTAGGACTTCTACACACCTACAGTACGTTTTCATCAAATCCATGATGAGGTTTACAGTATGACAATTAGACCGACGTCCAACATCAATGGAATCAATGCAACATACTGCACAACACAATAACGTGTCTTGTTTCAGTAGAGTATGTCTTCAGTTTAGAGCTTTGTTTATTTTTGATTCATTGACATTGGACACATGGCCAGCATATGAGTCAGCATGCAGCAATGCATTATTCAACATGTTTAATGTTATTTAGAATGCAAAGAGCAGACCCCCCCTAATGCAGTACCATGGACAAATGGATATTTTTGACATGAAGTTGAGTTTAGAAAAGTTAAATCCCCTCGCGCTCTGCAGAGAAAGGAATGGGGTGATTGGGACTGCGAGAGAGAGAGAGAGAGAGAGAGAGAGAGAGAGAGAGAGAGTTGAACAGAGGAAGAAAAGAGAGAGAATGGAACAGAAAGGCAATGAATGAGAGTATAAGAATGAATAATGCATGTCAGGCTGCTATTGTTTGGAGAAGCCCTCCGGAGACAGTAAAATATTGATTGACTACTTAAAAGTTGTTGCTTAGCTTGTAGGACATGCAAAGGGAGATTTACTTCAATAGAGAAAGGAGAAATGTGGACTACACGAGAAATATGTTTTGGGCAGAATAGCATCCATCAAATTAAACTTCAAAGATTAAACTTTTAGTTGTCTTTTTTTAATTTTAATGTTAACATATTTCAAAATAATATTGAATTTAGCTAAAGATGAATACGGTGCTTTGACCACATGGACCCTTGCATCCTTATCCTGGGTATGTGTATGTCTACATTTCGCAAAAAATATAGGCAAATGTTTGACAAAAATATCAGTTTCCACTCGCAACATCCACGAACCACGAGTTGAGTTGTAGCAGGTTCCACAATACCCATGTTGTCGTTTGCTATTTTAGTTACATTGAATTTTTTATGATGTATTTATTATTGATTATATTTTTCTTTATGTCTCTGCTACAACGCAGAAAACAAGCACAGGAACCGAACTGGGTTCAGGAAAAAGAAAAGCACTATTGCAGCCATTCGTTGGGTGGTAATTTCAGAGTAGGTGTGCAAGCGGTTATTTCCGATGCTTTTTCACGTAAAGAATTGGAGTCTCTGTGTAAGTACATTGGCTCAGGGCACTAGTTTGTTTCATTTCCTTGGAAACCATTGGATTTCATTATTGTCAGTGCGGTATGAAACCGTGCATTTGTGAAAGCTACATTATCATTGGATTCCAATGCATTCTATTTCAATTCTAGACTAGGTAAGCTGTAGAAATGTCAAGTACCAGATGAAAGCTAAATGCTGCAGTGCTATATATGGTGCATAATGAGCTCTTTACTCTTTTAAAATATCCCAATGGCACCCGATGAATTCCCATCACGGCAGAAATGTTGTTCCTTATTAAGCTAAAGTTGTTGTTGAAGCATCACGTTCATTCTAGCATCTTCTATCTCTTTGTTATTGCATCTGTGCCAAAGGTAGGACAGACATGTCTGTCTGCAGATATCTCTCTATGCTGTTATCAGGCTTTGTTTGTTAGATGCCTTCAAAAAGCATCAGTCAAGCACAATATAGCTTTATTCCTGTCTGGAAGTCATATTAAAACATATTGTCTTGTGCCGTTTCACTGGAGTACATCGCTGGTTAAAAATAAAGCTACACAGACAACTTTATAATTGTCAGTTTGCAGAGATTTTCTTTCTCATTTCAAGATAAGATATTCTCACAAAAGTTGAAAGTTGCAAACTTTAAACAATGTTCAACAGCAAGCTGCCAGGCCTTGTGACAAACACGTTGTCAAGTGGGACAGTACTAGGCCATATCCTATACGGACGGGAGCAAAAAGTCAAGTGGCCCGATTATAATATAGGAGCAGAGCAACACTGTGAGAGTAGGACGGAGATGACAACTGAGCAGGGGAGAGGATGGGAGGAGAGAGGAGGGGAGAAAACAGAGTGGAGAGAGAGAGAGAGAGAGAGAGAGAGATGACAGCAGAGAGAGGAGGTGACTGTGGTGATATAATTACAGTATGTATAACAGGATCCAGCAGTGTGCTGTCTCCAGTGTGTCAACAGAGCTCTGCTTTTAGCACAGCTTTACTCCCACTGCGGTAACACCCCCCCCACCCACCCCCCCCCCCCCCCCCCCCCACCCATGCACCCATCCAGGGTAGAAGTGTCAGACATGGGTTAGGCAACAAAAAAAAAGGATCAGTAAAGAAGTCCCTTAGTGCCCCGGTCTCAATAGCCTCAAACGTGTCCAACTACTTCTCCACGGTGAGTGACACCCACACAGCCACAATACTAGAGGGAGTGACCATGATATGTCCCAAATTTAGAACGAAGATGGAAAAGTTCTCATTCCATCCTAGCCACCAAAATGTGGAATTTATTGACACCATCCATTAAAGCACATCTGTGAGTGGCGGAGTCGCGAGTGAATATTAAAAAAAAGAATTGTTTCCTACATTAAACAAAATATATTTCAAAAGATTAGGAAAGGTCTATTAAAAATGCTTTGGCACTTTGAGTATAGCAAAGTATTTCAACATTGTGGACTCGCTCTAATTATATTTAAATCTATACTTTTCCCACAACTGATGGTGATGATGATTCTGAGGGCCCTGCTTCATCGTACCACTGTTTTTGTTTAGTGTAGCGTTGATGTCCCCTTGCTAACGTCCTTCCTCCTCTGCATCCTTCTCTCCTCTCTCCTCTCACTTCCCCCTCTCTCCTCCTACGGTCCTACCCCTGGTACACCCTGTTCTCTTTGCCACCACTTTACGTGCAGTTGGAACAAAGGTCAACTTATTATGCAGAAATCTTAACTTCATTTTTTCCCCGCTGCCAACTATATGGTAAATATAGAATGTACCATCTTCCATTTTTGCTGCATTTTCCGCATTGCTCACAAACCTGATTCTGCTGTTTTATCCAGGCTTGTTCTTCTGCTGTACCCAACTCGGCGAGGGGAGAACAAGTGCCATAAAACACTGCAATTAACATGGCAACATTTTACTGCAGACTTTATTGCTGCTGAAGTGTCTAGCTTTTAGCTTTTTATCCGCGCAAGGCCACTTTCACACCGCCGCGTGTAGCTTCATGGTTACTGATTTTTTTCTCTCCTTTTTTCTTTGCACAGCCAGAGGAAATCACACCAGAAATTGAGTACAAGCCTACTGTATAAATTGCGGTTTAGCGAATATGTGATTTGTGTCTCCTTGATTTATGCGCGCGGCGCAGACCCCCTAAGCATGTCTTAATTTCCTCCTCCTGGAGAGCGAAGTGAGGGGCGCATGGGCCCATGCAGCCTCCCACCAGTGGGTATATTAATGTTTAAAGTACTGAGCTGTCTCTCTTATTTTCTGTTCTTCTCCTCTTCTCTGGGTCTCTCTCTCTGTCTGTCTCTCTGTCCGTCTGTCCGTCCGTCCGTCCCTCTCTTTCTCTCCTCACTGGACTGAGTAAGGATTCCTCCTGAATTACTTATGGCTAGATGACATGCGGCAGGGCACACAAAAGCTCATAACCCCGTCGGAGTATGATGTTTTCTTGTACTTAGCTATGGAACATCTGGTGATCTGGCCTATCATGAAGGCTCTATTCTCCCGGGAGAGGCGGGTGTGATGCCTCGTTGTGGTTATTTTCATTGCCTAAAACATGGGAGCCACAGAGGGGACACTATACGGCATGCATCTGTCGTTTATTATCTGCTGGCTTACTACTGTTCTGCATGCGGTCGGTTCATGTCCGCACCCTATCTTTAGGTGTCCGCCACCCTTCATTTTGCGGCGTTCGAGTTTCCAGCAGTATTAAGCCTTTAACAAGCTTGGCAAACACAAAGTTTTGCCGGGTAGTGAGTTTCAGGGTCAACCAACCGACAAAACTCCCCTTGGATGACAGTCCTTTTGTACGTGAAGCGACCTGGATTTAAACCCAAGGACTCCCTCGGGGAGGCCAAACATCTATATACTTGCTGTTCAGGCAAAGAGGAATCTCCCCTTCCTTGGTCAAGGGAGATATTAGGCATCTGGCAGGATCATGCTGCTACGTTTGCACAATTTGAAGCCTTGCATTCCACACCACTCTTTAAAGTCCCTCACGGTACTTGTCCGCTATCGGTCTCATGCCGGTTTTCTGGGTGTGTCGCCACTTGGGGAATACCACTCATTTTCAACATTGAACTATATCTTACAGTTGTGTGGAAATAATAAAAAGGTCCCCCTTCTGTTTAATCTAAAACTGGAGGTCTAGAACAAAAAGTACACCTTCGTGATGTCACTGATCACATGACTCCAAGTTATCTCATTATTATAGAGTGGCACCTCCAGGGTCCTCCGAATGGAACTATAAAGAGAGCTACGTACCTCTAATGTAGTAAGTAAAAAGAAACACACCCATGTGAAGTGAGGGGCGCTCTTATTGTACATCATCATGATGCAAAATAGTCACTCTGCTTTTTATATAGAAATAAAATGGATATTATGCATAATTAAGTTCAGCCTTTTGGCCCGGCCCTCCAAACTATTTTCTGTTTCTCATGTGGCCCCTTGGGAAAAATAATTGCCCACCCCTGATCTAGACCTCCAGTTCTAGTCTATGCAGAAGGAGGGGACTTTCCACACAACAACTGTAAGGTATATATTATATTAATGACATAGTTCAATGTTGAAACTGTCTTTAAGCCCTATATACACTCCCATCATTCCCTGAAGAAGATCTTACAAGGTTGAAACTCTTCTATAACTATTTTTCCAAGGCCAGCAGCACCTCACCAGCACTGGTGTGCCAGGCCCTTCTCCTGTTTAGCTTACAAACTCATAATGCTTGTGAGTTTAAGTGCTATTTTCAAAAACTTGTGAAACATGAGTATACTTTTGGTGCTTTTAAGTACATTCTGACACTTTGACGCAAGCAAGTCCATTTGGAATTCCATGCAGACTTTAACCTGTAACAGAGTATTTCCACATTGCAGTATTGATACTTTTACTTAAGTAAAACCACCACTACGCAGCCGCCTCGGTGCTTCTTATGAATGACAGGAGAGCAGAGTTACAGTAAGTGCGTTGGCCATATATAAGAGACCGTTGGGTTCCCTAAGGCGCTGTAGGATCTTCTGCCCTTTGGTTTTTATTTCGGTGCTACTTTGCTCTGCGGTTCGCCGCTACGGGAAAACCACTTCAGGCTAAATACAGTTTTGACGTTGGCCATGGGAAAATGCAATGTTTATGAGGTAGAAATGAGGAAAGTGCCTGGAAACGGCTGCTGCATAGAGAGAGTAGGGCTGTGTGTGTTTCCATGTTCAAATATTGGTTATTTTATTCCACCCCCCCCCCCCCCATATAAAGAAAGAAAAAATGTTAAAGCCTTTATTGTTTCATGATGAATGTTTTTATGTGATGTATTCCCATGCTTTTGTTCTTGCTTAATGTAAGTCGCTCTGGATTAAGAGCGTCTGCTAAATGCCTAAATTGTAAATTGTAATTGTAACAGTTAAACGAGGCAAAAATAGTCCTTAATAGTCAATAGTCCTTTAGAGCTGTTCAAATGCTCAAGGTCGACAGTGTATGTTATTACCTAGTGTGTGTGTGTGTGTGTGTGTGTGTGTGTGTGTGTGTGTGTGTGTGTGTGTGTGCATGCGTGCGTGTGTGTGTGTGTGTGTGTGTGTGTGTGTGTGTGTGTGTGTGTACTTGTATCATTATACCCCTGAGGGCCAAAATTATGTCCCCTGAGTTTATTTTCCTGGTCCTCACAAGATAAGATAATTTTTATTTGTATTTGTAGGGTGGATGGGTGCAACACTGGCGTCACACGTAACTGTAGTCCGGGTTATAGGGTTAAACATGCGGGTAGGTGTACGTGTGCATGTGCATGTGCGTGTGTGTACACACGTATGTGTGCAGGGTGTGCCCATCTTCTCCTGTGGGTTTTCCACTTAGGAGTGACTGAATCAGCGGGCGGCTCCTCTCCGTTTCCTTCACACTGCATTATCTTCCTCCATGCGACTTCACCACAACTGTAATCCCACAATTTTCCACCGCTGCATTGGTCAAGGCTGTCAAAAACAATATAAAAAAGATGCTCATGGAAACTCCCAACTATTAATTCTGCATGTTGGAGATAAACCTAAATTAAATTGGCTATACGCACACGGTCTGTCTGACTCCAGCCACGACGCGTTGTATTATGTGAACATGTCTGAGTTGTCAACCGCACCAACAGACGGGTTTTGGATGCGTACCCCTATGCATAGTTAAGATTCTGAACCCAAATTAACTTTACACTTGAACTCTAGTATTGTATGACACGACATGCCATATTTTGGGCATGTCATATAATAGGCATCCATTCGGTTCACTTTTTAACCCATTCTGACCTGAGATCAGATCCATACGAGGTTTCCACTGGACACACAACTGGTCTGATGAACCCATTCTGACCTGAGATCAGATTCTAAAAATGTCAGTCGTTGTTCGATTTTTCAAAAATAGCAGACCTACAAGCTCGTAGCGCGCCACTCGGTGGCGCGCTATGAGCTTGTAGATCTGCTATTTTTCAATAGCTAAAGCATAACATGGTGCTAACACCAAAATGGGTTCCCGATCAGAATGGGTTAACCCATTTAGACCTATTACACATTGTTGCAGAGTATACCTTTCAAGCTGGGAACATAATATCTATTATTGTCGGGCAAAAACCTCATTATATGCAAATTCTACCTTTTTGTGTTGTTTTATAAATGAACCCATTTGATCACACTAGATCTTCACACAAAAGCATCAAAGGTAGAAGATCCACAAGATCGACCTCTGCTATAGATCTGCTATACGTTTGCTGTTTTTGAATTTGAATCCTGAAAGATCACAGTTTTCCACCTGACAGAGACGATATATATAGCTAATAACATTCTATAGTGTATAGTTTCATTGTACAGATATTCTACTGTTAGACGGATGTTAGGTTCTTAGCTTACACTTAAATGATCCTTGATGACTTTCTATTGTATTACCATGTATTGTTCTTGCTTACTGATGCCTCTATTGTAAATTGTAAATTCAGAGAATGTATACAGGTAGGATTTAGAAGGCGTTATTTGATGGCCTCATGTCTAAATGGGTTAAAAAAAAAATAGGATATGGTAAACTAAGAGAGACAGACTGACAGTGCACATGTAGATGCCGGACATTGAGTGGAAAAAGCGAGTACTGTACATGTGTTTGATTAAGTAGATCTTTTAACGGGACAGAGACCAGAGAGAGGTGCTGGATGTAGCAAAAATGCAAGGGGAAAAAGTGACTGTGTGTGTGTGTGTGTGTGTGTGTGTGTGTGTGTTCTCCAAGCAAGAGCTGAAGGTCTGAATCCAGCCATGTGCCAAAAACTGAATTAAGTGTTAAAAGGATAGTTCAGATTTGTTTTAACTTAAGCTGTATGAAATACTTGCCATTAAAATAGTGGTTGCAACTATATTAATTGATTGCCCGAGTCCCATGGTGGGAGTTCTGCTCTGGTTGTGGTCAATATTAAGTAGTTCCGGTCATTTTGTGGGGGGCACTGGGGCCACGCAGTAAAAGTAAATTAATTCCCAAAACTAACGTCATTTGTATTGTTGACCTATTTCTAAAATATTAGCGCAACTTTCGTTCAACTTTGACCCCTCTGGAACTATCTTTTGGGCGTAGTGATATGCACCTGGTGCTGTGGATAATTGAGATGATTTCCACACGCACGCACGCACACACACACACACACACACACGCACACACGCACACACACACACACACACACACACACACACACACACAGGATTCAAATGTAGCAGATCTACAAGCTCAAAACAAGATCTGCTCCTTTTGGCTGTAGTATAGTGTATAATCATAGGGCATGCATTCATTTACGGAAAAAAAACAACCCAAAAGTAAAAATATGGACATAAGAGGTTTCTATACCTGATAGCACTTTTACTTGTGGTATTTAAAGTATATTTTTATGCTAATACTTTTGAACTTTGACATAAGCAAGATGCTTGCATGCAGGATTTATTAAAAAAAACATTTGTACACTGTGGCATTGTTACTTAAAAAGAGTAGGTCTTCCAGTGACTTCCACCCACATGCTAAGTGGTTAACGCAGTACCTTGTGGTGCCGTTGTTGAACATAGAAATAAACACAGAAAAGCAGACATGCTGGAGCAGAAGACTGTGGTAGTTGGCATCACAAACCAGATGTTTTATTTTGCCTCCTCCCAATCGGATGCGAACATCACTTCCACATTTGAATTCGGGCGTGAATTATACTTCAAACAGACCCGCGCATCTGCTCTGTGCCGTGCTTTTCTCCGTCCAACCGACTCAGAATCTCAGATGTGCTTATTGGTGTGTGTGTGACGTGTGTGTGTGTGTGTGTGTGTGTGTGTGTGTGTGTGTGTGTGTGTGTGTGTGTGTGTGTGTGTGTGTGTGTGTGTGTGTGTGTGTGTGTGTGTGTGTGTGTGTGTGTGTGTGTGTGTGTGTGTGTGTGTGTGTGTGTGTGTGTGTGTGTGTGTGTGTGTGTGTGTGTGTGTGTGTGTGTGTGTGTGTGTGTGTGTGTGATCCCATTCACAGTGGCAGCATACTGTCGACCAGTCGGGGAGGCTATATGCATGCCTGGAGAAAATACAATCCAGCAGCTGCCAAAGTAATTTCCCTCTGAGGTCCAAGGACGCCAAAATGCAGGGTAGTTAAACCAACAGTGGTGGAAAAGCCTTTTCAAAGTGCTGGTTAGTGGATTTTATTTCTTCTTTTTTTTTGCCAGATCCGTTCTTTCAAGGCACTATTGTTTTTGTATGTACGGAATACACAGTTCAATACGCCATAATGAACCACGCTCTCTTTCGGTTTGCAATTAATTAATTTCTTATAGCTGCAGAAAATATATTTATCGGTCATATACACTGTTAGTGTACTGATGAAATGTAGCACTTTATCGGCCATATACACCATTGCACTGAACCCCGTCAAACAGTACAGTCAAACACTCAGCCCAAAATAAGAGCTATAGCACAAAAAAAGGTTTTGCGGTCTTGTTTCCATTTAGGCCCTATGCAATCAATTCATAGACATGACCAATGACAACAACATTCAATATCACCACAGGTAAAAACATAAAGCTCTAGGGGAAAAGGAAGGGGGGGGTGATAATTTCCTTCTCCCTTGGGCCTGCTGAAATGTGCATTTTCAGGCCTGTTTTAAAGATGCAAGTTTTTTGAGGAAAGGGGGTCAGGGGGCATTCCACGCTTGGGTGGCGGTGCTGTAGAAGGAGAATTTATTTTAGTTTTGAATGTGGGTGGAATGTGAGTGGTAACAGATCGGTGTTCTCAGGGTATCGCTCGCGTGACCGTGGCAATCCAATCACTAGTTTTCGAGATATCTTGATTGGGACCAAAAAGTGCTGTCAGGAGGACAAACTGACCAATCGACCAACCCGAGCAGCTCTGCTGGTGGTGGGTCTGGGTGGTGCTGGTGGAATGTTCCTGCCCACCACGGTGGAGAGACTGGAGATCCATTCCTCCATGGGGCTTTCGGCTCGGCCCGGGTGGCCTGGGTGCTCCAGCGAACACAGTTGGCCAATGTTCATGGTGCTTTTTCAACATAGGGAGCAGAAGTGGGAGGATGGATGGATATACTCCATGAGTCGTCTGCACCCTCCTTGGCAGTGTGACAGGATGATATACACACTGGGCGAATAATTGGATAGAGACTGAAAAAAAAAAACGATTGAGAAAAGAAACAAAAACACCGTGTATCTTATTTCAGCAATCAACATTCTCCCATGACAAGAACAATGGAAGCACCTAACTCTTATTTATTTGTAAAACACTCCCGTTCTCGGCCTTGACATGTTGATGGCTGGGTGTTTGGAACAGACAATGCTGCTGACAGTAAAAGCAGCATGTCAGTCTAACCAGTGAGAAACAGAACACTAGTGCTGAACGCTCACAGCCTCACGCCCAAATAGTTGGTTTGCAACTGTAGGTCCCCCCCAAAAAAAGAAAAAGAAAACGAGCGAAGCTCTAAAAACGTGTTTAAGATTTCATGTGTCTTCTGAAAGCTTTTCATTCCCTCTCCAATGTGATCCTGTGAGTGTGTGTGTGTGTGTGTGTGTGTGTGTGTGTGTGTGTGTGTGTGTGTGTGTGTGTGTGTGTGTGTGTGTGTGTGTGTTAGTGCGGAGGCCTAATGCTTCCTAAGAGCATTGTTCAGAGACCTTGGGCCGAATAATATACCGTATAGATATATTTATACAGAAGTAGAAATATAGGAATCCCAGGATGTGAAATATGCATGAATAAAGTGGATGCATGTGGCTTTCACCGGTTGGATCGAATCAAACAAGGATGCAACATAATCTCAATTTAGGAATTCCAGGCGGAGCGCATGTGCCCGTGCAGTATCCATGCTTTCTTATTCTACTTGCAAATGATTTGACGAAAAATGAAATAAATGTGTCGATTTCCGAAGATCTATTTACTGAATGCACAGCCAATCAAGTCAACAAAAGGAAAAAATAATGTTACAGGCCTTTTTACTACAGATTAACTTCGAACTCCGACATTAAACAAGTGCTGGTTGACGTGTCGTTCCTGATCAAATGAACTTGCACTTTCTCAAGTATCTCAGAAGCACAATATTATCTCGGGCAGAAACCTCCTATCTCCATGTTTTCTTTTTGTGTGTGTTTTTGAGTGGTGCAACCACTCCTACAACCAGCAATGTCCGTGCCTATATGTGCCTATCTATGTGACTACCTATGTGGCCATGAGCACGAGTATATGACTATAGGGTACCAGTAGGGGGCGCCAGAAACAGAGAGAGGGATAGTGCTGCAATGTTGCCTGCTAATGAGAGAGAGAGAGAGAGGTGGGGGTGGGGGGGGGACTGCACCACTCAGTTCACACGCGTGTGATTTTTTTCCTTTTCGTAAATACCTGGCCGTACTACAGCATCACACAGAAGTATGAAAAGTAGCTCGATCCACGAGCTCGAAACGCAGCGCGACTCGACGCGCTTCGAGCTTGTAGATCTGCTATACGTTTGAGTTGCTACTTTTGAATTTGAATCCTTTCAAAAAAAGTTCAGTTTTGGACATAACGAGGTTTCCACCCGACAGAGACGATATACGGCATGAGAGTGAACTCCCAGTGCACCTCGACGGTAGAGCTGGTTGACTGACACAAATACGTACGTTAGCGACGCGGGTCTGTTTGAAGTAGGCGAGGAAATGCATAATACAAGACACGCGATGGAAAACAGATGTTGGTGCGCGATGGGGTTCAAAGACCAATAACTATATGCTCAACATGTTTCGATGTAGCACTATTACACTCAATCGTAGTGCATGCGTGCATACAGTGCACACCGTATACTGTACGTACACAGTACAGGCAGCGGGCATACAGGGGATGAGGTCAGAACAAGTACACAGAAATGCAGGCATGACAAAATGTTCATGCTATACATTGATGCACTCGCATGCCGCACAGACCGTATGAAAACATGATGTGATGAGATATAGGGCAATTAGAATGGACGATGGAATCAAGGTTATTTAATGTGATGGAATAACTTTGTCCACACACACACACACACACACACACACACACACACACACCATTTGCACGTTTCACTCTTCCTTTCCATTTTCCCACAGTACATTGTGGTTGACCTTAAACTCTCCCTCAGGCCATGCAGGTTCAGTGCCGTTGGGGACAGCCATGTCCTACTGTATAGCCACGACTCTGCAATCTACCCTCAGGCTATAGACCTTTGTCAGCGTGTGCATGTGAATGTGCGTGCATCATGTGTGCGTGTTTCCGTGTGCAATCATGTGTGCTTGTACTCTAGAGGTTATGTGTTAGCTGACTAATCAGCTCAGCTAAATTGCCAGTGGAGGCTGAGCTGCCACCGCTGGCCACTTGGTTCATGAAGGACGAACGCATACCGTTTCAAACATGTAGGAAGCGCTGCTGCCAAGCATAAATATGGAATCATAAACCTCATGGCTGAAGGAGACAAAGGAACTGAAACAGAGCAGTGAAACCTGCGATGGTTCATGCAAGCTCTTTGTTCTGAACGACATCAAATTAGATGCAGCCTAGCTGTGTGAAAAGCGCTGTTTCTTTTCAGAGTGTGCTTGTGTTGCTTGTATCTCTGAAGGCCGCTTTTTTGCTTTGGGCCGGAGCTCTTGCTAATTAACCCTATTACACTTTGAGCTGTCCAATGGGAAACCTCCCTGAGCCATCTGTCAGCCATATAATCTCAGATTCATGGGCGTCCTTCTAAGGAGAAATCACTTCAGGAGGCAGTTAACACTGACATTTGACAAGGCTTCAGCGGCCTCCCCAAAGACCACTCGGATGCAGCTGTGCATACACAACCACACGCAAACAGACAAACAACTTCACACAATTATGCACATTTATTAAGACACACGCTCGAGGCAGCTGTGCATACACAATCACACACAAAAAGGCAAGCATTTATTAAAGCAGGCTCTACACACATCAACATGAAACAACATAAACCACATCAACATGAGACAGGGAATGCACAACTGTGAGGTAACCTACTGTATTAAGGGATAATGCATGGCTAGATGGACATCATTGTTGATAAATCACTGGCAGGGTGATTACCCTGAAGGTGATTTATATATGAACACTGACCACCTAGCCACTGACCATATCCCACTTATTACACGGCTACTTAATACATAAATTAATACATTGACCCAAAAGTTCAAAACACAACAAAACGAGGTATTTCCTTGCTTACGGACCGGTAATGAAAGTATTCCATAAGTGTTGTGCTGCCCAGCTGCAGCACAGTTGGAAAACAAGTGAGTTGATCAAATTGAATCCATCTTCGGCATCGTCTATTTCTCACTCAAATGTTTCCACATTTTTTTAGGGCAATGTTTAGCTGTAAATGACATTGCGTGTGTGTTTATGGCAGCACAGGCTGCACAGCAGGTGCTCCAAGGCTTTGATTAGACAGCGGTATGCTATAGAGCGGAGCGGTCTGTTATCAATAAATAACACACCGCTGAGCGATTGACGTTCAACGATTTACCAATCGGAATCAATTCAACCAAGCCGTGTAATACGAGTGTTTGACCCGTATACCATCTCTAAAATGTATAAAAACTAAGAAAGAATATATACACACAAAGTTTGTGAATACGGGTAACTATCTTAACAGCCTTAGAGTTGATGAATAATTACAAGAGGATTTCAGGAGAGAGTTGTAGATCTGTCTTTTCTAATATGCAAATTAAGGTGGGAGCCAGGAGGAGATTGTGCTGATCCATTCAAATGGATACAAAAAAGCCAAAGAAAGGCGTAGCAAGCAGAGGAGTCACCCGTTTTATTAATTGTGTTGGTTTAAGACATTGCCCTTTAGAGAATATAGCAGGCTTTAATTAAATTACTGCAGGCGCTGTGCGGCGGAAAGAGCCAAGCAATTGGCCTTGTAAGACAGGAGCCGAGCCACCACTCAATCCCCTGTTTAATGATAACAAGCACCATGGGACGCTCTCTGAAGGTCCACCAGGACCCGCTCTGAGTCCGTAGCGAGGAGAGACGGAAAGTCTTCAGCAGACAAAGTCAGGCAGAAACCAAGTGTCACTGTGAAGTCAACTTGGATAAATGGAGAGGAAGGGGTTAAATCTAGACTGACAATCATTGCCACAAATTGACTAATCAGCATCAGTGCATTCACTGCACCTGAGAGTAGGGCGTTGGCCAAACACAGGAAACACACAAACCTCCATGAGAAACAGCAGTGTGCATCCAAAGAGGAGCAACACACACTGAAACAGCAGAGCAGAACGATGCAGCCATATAAATGCTGGAGAGACAGCCGGTGAGAGAGAACTGTTTATTTGTGACAGATCATGCCAGTTGCATTTTTTGTAAATTCAACGTTACTTTTGTAATCCTACCTTTTTGTACAACAGTGTCGGCTGCTGATGAGAGAGAGAGAGAGATGATGGAGGCTGCATCACATCACCATCATCGTCACCCACCCCCTCCACCCATCTGCATATAGAACACCCTTTCACCCCACCAGGCCCTTCAGAGCAGAGGAAATCCTTTTCCAGGTCAGCTCACATGCTTGCTCCTTACAGCTGAATGACCTCAGTGATCAACTCCCATCTGCGTCATTTTACCTTAAAGGGACACTTCACCCTTTTTGCTAAAGAAATATATGGTAATGACATTTAGGAGCTTTAGAACACTTTCCTGGGGGTCTTTATGTGTGTAATATGTGGTTTTAGATATTTTAGATTGTAGCAGTGAGCCCAGTGTCTCTGATGTCATGGACACTGGGATCACTTACTTCCTGGACTACATGTGGTCTCAGTAAAACAGACCTGCCCTATCCACAAGGAGGAGCAGTGCACCAAAGTATTATGGGAATTGTAGTCCAGGAAGGAAGTGAGCCCAGTGTCCATGACATCAGAGACACTGGGCTCACTGCTACAATCTAAAATATCTAAAACCACATATTACACACATAAAGACCCCCAGGAAAGTGTTCTAATTTAAAGCTTCTAAACGTCATTAACATATATTTTTTTGCAAAAAAAGTGTCCCTTTAAGCCATACTTAATTGCGATGCATTGTGGGCATGTATACATTGCCTTTTTTTTTACAATTTGACAATGTTAAAATAATCACATCATTTGGGGCCGCAGGAGGTGGCAATTGCTACAACCTAGCAAATAAGTAAGTCAAAGAGTCATTGTCGGTATCAGCCATACCCATCCCTTGTGATGTGACACATGTCACATGCAATGTTATCTTGTCAACCATTATGATTATAGCCAAACAATTTTATTGTATTCTATTTAGTTACCATGTATATTGAAATTGTCTAAGGGAGGACGTGCTGGCAGGCCTATAGCGTTTCAAAAATAGCAGATATACGAGCTCTGCATTTCTGCGATTTCTTTTGCTATTATCGAAATAGGGAAATATTTGTGGCTACTTTATTTTGTGGCTACTTTATGGCGGCTACTTTATCTTTCCTCTAGTTATTCTGAAATGACATACCCCAAAATAGAAATTCCAGATTGAAAGAGGTTAAGAGGGTCAAGAGAGAGCCATGTGGGACGAGAGGATGATACTGCCGCGGAGTGGTAAGTGTCCCTGGCGTGCTCGCCCTGGTCCCTAACTGCACATGTTCCGAAAGCCCCGAAGCGTTGCGTGAGGCCGCAAGGCGCCATGAAGCGTGTATAATGATGATAGGCAGAGGCAAACGGAGAAAACCCACAGGATGCTGCATAGGCACACAGAGAGAGAGAGAGAGAGAGAGGGACTGGCTGTGTCTAAAAATGTCAACTTCTGCCACTCGGTGTCAGATTTCACCCCCTCTGCTTGCTTTTATGGGATTGGAGTCTTTGGACAGAACAAAAGACAGACAGGGGGGGACGGGGGGGGGAGGAGAAGCCAAAGAGATACATTATCCGCCGGACATGGAGTAAGACAGAACTTTACATGCATACAGTTACAGTACCTGCATTATATCCCCTCGTGATGGATGGATGTCATGCCCTCCTCCACTATAGGTACTGTTTTAGTGCTTTCTGTCAGGCAGCCATATGGAAGATTATGACAGAGTGGAAAGGAGGACGGCTTCATCCAGACACATTCCAAACACATTTTTACATTTACATTCACAAGGTTATATATATACACGCTATAGTTCTAAACAGCTCGCAGATCTGCATGCTGCTTTTGCTATTTTTCAACTAATTTGAACCTGAAATGTAATGGTTTTGGACATATGAGGTTTCCACTCGTGGGACAGACAGAGACTATAGATAATGTATAAAAGTATAGGCTAGTGATACGTGCAAGTGCCCTACTTTCGCGTTAACAGTCTTCCATGGTCTTCCAACGCATCAGGGAGGCTCCAAAGGATTTAATACTTCCCCTATAGTATCTGCATGTCACGGAAGCACAACATTTGCGATGAATGCAGATGCCCTTGCAATGCGTTCTATGTAGAGATAAAAGCCGCCCCAATATGTTTTTACAAACTTTACGATGCAACAAATTATATTTGGCCGGGTGGAAACCTCATACAGTATGCCCAAAACGGTTACTTTTCAGGATTCAAATAAAAACACAGCAGAAGTTGCAGATCTACAAGCTCAAAACGCGTTTCGAGCTTGCAGATCTGCTACTTTTGATGCTGTTGTATAATCAAGTAGGGCATTAATTTACAAAGAAATGAAAAACAGTTAGGATAGAGATAAGGGTTTAAGATCTGCCTGACAGCGCCGGTATGCAATTCACACAATGCCGTACGTACGCACTACGCATTCAGACATCATGACATGTGTTTAAGAGAGTCTAGAATAAACACATTATTATAATAATAGGACATTTAAAATAGGTCATAGTTGTGCTCGTGTACTGTTTTGTGTATATGGGCTGAAGGCAGCAATGGAGAAAAAGGGGAAAAAAAACAATGCAGTTTCTATTTGACCTATTTGTCCTTATGAAATGATGCGAAATGATTTGCTATGACTATTCCCCCTATAGGAAGCTGTGAATTTCTCTATTCACATAATGTAATAGTTCAGCTGTTTCTATCTCTTGGAACCATGTGAGCGGTATACCGTCATGCTGGGATGTTCTGACAGCATGGGGAAGGAGTTGGCTCAGAACACGCGAGGTGCGGCTATAGCAACAGATGCACGATAACAAAGGCGAGGGCCTATATTGTCATGCAGTCATTCTACGCGGCAGAATGGTACGTCCCAGTCCCGGCAGAGTAGTTCAGGAGGAACGGATTGTGTGGCCCTGGTTTTTCCCTAATGGGACTGATCGAGGGTAGCTACTGGGACGTAAGTCGGGACTTGATCACCCCGGCTGAGTGAGGGGTATGATGTTGGGAGACCCGAAACCCCGATGACCCTGGGATACATCACTGAGGATGCGTCCCAGGTGCATCCATGTATGTATTTTGTTATAGACCCTCAAAGGTCAAATATGTATGTGCGCATTCAGATAACGTCCAATATCTACTCATCTCAGTAACTCTAGATCAGTAGCTCTCAGAGTGTGGTCCAGAGCAGTGGTGGAAAGTACTCAGATGTTTTACTTAAGTAAAAGTATCAACACTCCATTGATGACGCTGTCGCAAGTAAAAGTCTGGTAATCAAAATTGACTTGAGTAAAAGTACAAATGTATAGGCGTATGTATTCTAAGTACTCATTATGCAGAATGCATTTCACAACTTTTGTGTAAAATGTGTTGTTGTGGTTAATGTATGTCTTGTAACAATAATCAAAATCTACAAGAGTAAAAAGTACAGTATTTGTCTCTTGAGATGTAGTGGAGTAATTGTATAGAAGATTGGATAATACTCCAGTAAAGTAAGAGTACCTCATATTTGTAATTAAGTACAGCACTTATAGTTACTTGTTTCCACCACTGGTCCAGAGACCGTCCTTAAGGGGATCCCTGAGGGTTCTTATCTACAGTATGGTGTTCTGCCCCCCAATGTCTCCCATGTTGTTGAACAAGTTGTCCTCTCTCTGCTCTGCCTTTTGGCTCTGGGGAGGCTCACAGTACAAGCTGTGGGTAATGAGACGAATGGGGGGGGGGTTCCATGCTCCTCTGGTATAGATTCTCTTCACTTCACTGCTCTCGGAATGAAAACATATCTGAAAATGTTCATCTTCTCACAGATGCTCGGGAAAAGGGATCATGAGTCATGACCATGATGTTTTTACACACATTGTTGATAAGGGAAAATATCCCCAGAGCAGGTTTTCAAAGTTCAAAAGCCTTTATTAAAACTGGTCTGTTAAAATGTTAAAATTTAAACACCGGTGCAGTATCAGCTCATTTCAGAACATTAACACTTCCAGGAGTTTCAAGTTCTCTCCAAGAGCATCTCAGATTATATTCTCAAAATCTTGTTTTAGCAATAAGATAGATGCTGTGTGGTTGTATCTTCTCTTATATCCTGACTCCATACTTTGTTACAGAAGGTTCAGAGAAGATCCCAGATGTTATATTCAAGATTAAATAATTCAGAACCATTTCAATGAAACATTGATTGGAATTTCATGTTTATCAGCATAAACATACTCAAAATGAATAAACATAAAAGCTGGTTAAGTTATGTTCATGTCCTGATGAACTGATGATGAGAAGTAAAGGGCCCTCTCAGCCTATGTGCTGTCATGGAAACTGGCAGTTCTGGTCTTAATTCTTCTTAACCATTTTCCTGAAGGAAGTGGGACAAAATAAAGCATGAGAGTGCAGGCCACTAATTATTTTCAGACCCATCCTTAGTTTATAGGATGCGGGTGGCTGTTATAAATATCACAGATGCTTGGCAGAATCCAGACCGACGATTTTTGATGCTGCGCTTTCACTACCTTATTAAGCTCCCTTTCCTGTCATCGGCAGAGCGGTTTCCATTCCACACTGTGACAACGTGAGAACACTCGCTTTCACTGCCCTGTCAAAATCACACATCCAGGCTGCCTTTGATACCTTAAACTTCTTGAGTTGTCACAGAAAGAATGATCATTGGTTGGGCTTGCTGTGCAATATGGTTTACATTGTCAAGAATCAGGCAGAGTTGTTTGGATTTCAAGGAACCATACAATCGCTAATCCGGTAGGCGTTGCTTCCAAAATGCTCCAGTGTAGCTATAGGAGCACCTTGGACTTGGGGATCAGACCACAAAGGATAGGTATGATCCATCAACGCATCGCTTTGTGAGCTTGTAGTTGTAGAATTGGACATTCTGCATAATGAGCTTCACTGTATGCCTATATTTTATTGCCAATACTTTTATACTTTTACTCAAGTACAGTACCTTTTTTAATAACTTTATATGTACAAAATAAGGGTAAAGGATGTGCCGAGCCAGTACTACACAGTCGAAAGGGGGCAATCCAATCCAATAGGCTAAAGTAGCTAGTCTACCCTAGACCAGCTCAGTCCTGACCTGCCTTTGACCCAAGCTACCTTGTGCTTGCAAGCCTTTGCATTGTTGAAGTGATTTGATATAAGCAGCTCTTCTTATGCTATTCGGATGATGAAACTATGGCAATATTTGCTATATCAGGGGCGCGTGTTGCCCATAGGGAGATGACATGACTAACTACAATGGCCTTGAATGTCAGAACAAATGTGTGTCAATGAATGACTCACTCCCGATGCATAGCTGACCTCCTGCTCTGCGGAGACTCATCAGACCCAACGGCATACAGCTGTGTATGAGACCATGGAAAGGACAAACACAATGCTCTGGACTGCATTGGCTACGTTTCACTTTTGAGCAGTTTGCCGAACACAGCAGTGGGTGTGGGTTGTGGTGTACGTGTGCAATTTGCTGGAACTGAAATAAATGTCAGGGTTCATGTGGACACTGCAATTTGATCTTGGAACACCTACAGTGTACCTTATCCGCCACGTGAACCCCGAGCGTCCCTATTCTGGGGGAAACATTCTGCAAACATAGCAGATCTACAAGCTCACAACACATCGCAACACGAGTCACGACACATTGTGAGATTGTCATTTTTGGCAAAGGGATAAAAAGTATGAGCCTATGGGGGACACTGGTCGACATGTACAATATAGTGTTTTAAGTGCAGGTTCATGTAATTTTATGGGTAGTAAACCTAACAATGGCTGCCAAATAATATATTAATCCCCGATGTGCTGTTACTGCATAAGTTATTTTTTATCTTTGTTGATAATTTGATTACTAAAATAATTCCTTATCCAAGCTAGGTCGTCCTCGGACGAGCCTCATCCATCAGTGTCTCCAGTCTTCTCGATCCTCCCCTTCATATTTCCTTAGTACAGTAGCCTACGTACCTCCCACACATACTGCATGTGTGGGACACCTTTGTGATCTGTGTACTGTACATGTGCTGCCTCCCATAGCACAAGTCTGCTGGCTGGAAGCTTGATGGCAGTGACAGGCCATGCAGCCTCAACCTCCTGCCGCTATCTTCTCTCTGCACCCTCAGTAGCCACCCCATAGAGATGCTTGTTGGTTACATGTTCATCCTGGTTGATGTTTGTAGTACTACATGTATACCCTTAAGGTGTATAGCTTCCCATCCAGGGACTTCTGTAGGGCATGCATGTATTATAGTCCAGCATTCACAGCCTCATATTACAGAGAAAGTGCGGATGCAGTAAAACATTGTCATGTTGTCTTTGTTACGACACATCTTTGAGATCTGGAGAAATGATATGAATGTTTGTGGTCCACACAGGCGCAATCATGCATCATAGAGTCACTTAGCTTTATCATAGTTGACCTCAAGCACTCTATCCTGGGCCCACTCCTTTTTTCCCCTCTACACCAAATCTCTCCTCCGGAAATAGCCTACATACAAGCCCACAAAGTTCCGCATTAGTGAGCTTGTAGATGTATTTTCAGTGAATGTTCGCCCCCAGAATAGGGATGCCAGTGTTCCAAGTGTGCAATTGTTACTGGTGCTTTCATGGCTCAGTACGGGATCCTAATTCATATAAGTAGAGGAAAGCCCATAAAAGGAGACATTTCAGCAGGGGTTTTTATTTATTGTTAGCAAACCTCCAGAGTGACCCCATGCATAATCCCATTCACATAAAACCCATGATACAATTACAGCCTGATCCTGAGTGCCTTGTAAGATTATTCCACCACTTTACTGGGGATATAGTACGCACTACGCAGCTTAGATTATCTCCACAGATCTGTGCACCGTGGTGGGAAGTAACTACAGGAATTACATAGTACTACTGTCACATTTTTAGGTATTTAGACTTAACTTGAGTAATGTCCAATTATTGTCAATAGTTTTAATTCTACTCCACTACATCTCAGAGGTAAATATTGTACTCCATTACAGTTATTTGAAAAATGTGGTTGCAAGTTACTTTTATTTGTAGATTATTATTACAAAACGTCCATGTATTAACCACTTCAGCCCTATATACAGTACATTGCGGTCATTTGAAAATAGCCGATCTACAAGCTCACAACAATCATTTTCAAATGATTTTTATACATTGGAAAACATGAAATGGGACATTCTGCATAATAGAGTACTGGTTCTTTAAGTACATTTTGATGCCAATACTTTTGCACTTTTACTCAAGTACATTTTGAATTCCATACTTTTACTTGTAGGTGAGTATTTCTATATTGATACTAATACTTGAGTACTTTTTCCACAACTGCCTGTGCACATACGTGTGGGCCTAGGGAGTGAAGATGCACAGATAGGGGACAATAAAGGAAGACGTACTTCTCAATAAATCTCAAGGTTGGGTTTATTATACTTTATTCGTATTATTTCTGCCCAGGGGGGTGCGGTAGTAATGGTGTCCAGATGGCTGAACTTGCCTGTCTGATCCGCAGGTCTTTGTAGAGATCCCCGCTGCCCGCGGGTGTTTAACTTAGCTGTTGATCAATGTTGTCAAGGCTTTCCCAACAGCTTAGCTCGTCCAATTCCAAATTCCCCGGTGGGGAGTCAGAAATACTGTTGGCTTCTCTAAAGCTGTGCAGCCATTAGACCTGCATGGAGACCCCAAAATGCTGCTGTATAGGTTTGAATTACAAAAGATTATCCAAATACTTAATAATAATAATAATAATAATAATAAAACATGCTATGGCTGTGGCATTCTGTGTGTTTATTCTAACCGGGGTCCCACAGTTTAGGGTAGGGATTGGGGTTGTTGGGGTTAGGGTAAGGGTAGATGTTGGGGGCTGGGATTAGGCAGAGCCATAGAGTAAAACAGAGTTACGACAACTCTGTTCACTTCATGGGGCCAGTCTCTTCTACATAGACTTCTATCCGGAAGTTTACGGAATGCATTGGAGTCTATGGGCTCGCGTGAGTACATGAACCACGTGACCAGGTTGTTTTCTGCCCCCTCAATGTCGGAACTCTGTCTTACTCTATGGCTCTGGGATTAGGGAGGGGAGGGCTGAGCTAACATACTGTAGGTATCGTTGCTGTTGGGAGGAAACCACCTAACTCCAATTTTGAGGGGGTTTTCTTTCATTCTAAATCAATGCTATTGAACTCCCTTTATGTCTATGTTGTTGGTTAAAAAAATATTGAACCAATGAAATGTATTAAAAGGCGCTTTGGACAAAACCTCTAACTCTTATTCCTCAAACTGTCTGTTAAAACAGCTAACTCCACCACCCCCTCTCCCCCTCTTATGCAAGTAATTGACAATATATAAAGTCAAAATACCAACTTTGATGCGGCAGTATTGCATTGTTTTAAAAAATAGGGTAGTGGCCGGGTCCCATTGACAAATAATGCACTTCTGGAAAATTCATCTGGCTGTCACCCGCTGTTAAAACGCACTGTAAAGGTCCTTTTTGGATTTTTAGCAGCGTTTCTCCGTCGGTTTACCGAAACACACGTCCAGTGTGCAACCACCTTTAGTCTTCCTGACAGCAGAAATATTATATTACAGTTGCACACTTCATTTCCATACATAGGACCACAATGTTGTGTTATCCTTTTAGTTTAATGTCTTACTGTACCACGTGCTGTTTACATTTCTGACTAAAGTATTCCATCGATCAATCAATCAATCAAATTCATACAGGTAGTCTGTGGGCTACACCTTCACAAGCTAGAAGTATTTGAAACGAAAACACAACCGTTAATTGTTTACATGGAATTTGTACAACTGCACACTTAAAGAAAACACAAATGTAGTCATGAAGACCATGACTTCAAAACTGGATTTGAAATAGCGGAATTCAGTGGAACTGCACTTCCTCAAGTCAAATGGTTCCACGGTAAAGCAGCCACATAAACGGCCTTGTGACCTTAAAGATAAATGCTCCAAAGGTCTGCTATCAGGTATTAACTGAACGCAGAGTGGCTTGATAGACCATGTGGGAAATGAGTATTCAACAAAGCTGTGTAATACCAATAAACCACCAGTTGGTTTGACAGCTGCACACTATAAGAGCCCACATTACAAGGTGCAACATGGCACTGAGACCTGCGGCTCACTTTTCAAAGACATCTGGGCGCTTTCATCATCGCTCCCACTGACTCGCAGTCGACCTGAGGTGCATCAGTGATCCGAAGGAGATTTAGTTAAGTAGGCATAAGAGAAGGAGACAGGCTTTTTGACACACAAGAAAGGAACTGTAAAGAAACTTTCTTTCAAAATGAAATCCTATAGGAATAATGCTGCGGGGTCGACCAAGATGCCACAAGCGTGCCCCTCCCTCCCTGCCTCATCCCATGCATGCTCAACAACAACCCTCCTTTCAGGGTTCACTGGATGGAGGAACCCACGGGAAAGTGACGATTGTTTTTGCCGGCGAAGCTCAACGTTGCATGTAATGGACGGAGCATTTGGAAAGCACTGGTTTCTCCAGCCTGCTTTACGCTTGCCTGAGCTTGAACACATGACGAGTTAAACCTGAAGGCACAGGCAAGAAGGGGGAGGGGGGGGGGGGATTGTTAGGGTGACGGAGGGGGTAGGGGAGCCATGAGAGAGATGCGAGAAAAGGTCCTAAGTGTTTTGTTTTGAGTGGGCACTGGCCATGTGGATGCGTGTGCATCTTGTACATACTCTCTCTCTCTCTCTCTCTCTTTCTTACCCCTTGGTTCAGTCAAGGTTAACTCACCATTGTTTTCTCTGAGTGGAGTCATATAGCGCATGCTTCTCGTCTCTGTTGGAGGACTATTATGTGAGAGAGGGCTCTTCAGTGTGTACAGTAAGTGCTTTCTTTGTTGTTTCATTCACTTCAGTGGCACTGATTGACACGGGCCAATTGCAGATGGCTCTGTTATTGCATGTGGTTCTCCCCTTCCCTGTAAGCACGTGCCCAAAACAGTGTCACACTTTAAGGGGGAGGTCTGTTCAAAAGCGCGGGTCTTGAAATGCACATGTGCACGTGTTGTCGTCTTCATCTGCTGTAACTTTGGCACAGTTTTAATGCGGTATTTAACTAAATCTAATAGCTTCCTCAATTTATTTTGATTTCAAATTTCTTTGCATTTGATGTATTACCATAATGAACCCTAGAGACCTTATTCTAGGGCGAAGATATTTTTGTGTAGAGGGGGGAAAGGAGGGGCCCAAGCAAGGATAGACCCCTGCGGGAGTCCTCCCGATCATGTATATTGCTGGTTATATATAGGTTAAATAAAACTAAACACATTGGACTTCACACATATTTTTACATACGGTATATACATTTTGTATAGCTATAGTTAGCTGTGTCCACTGCCCAAGTAGCACCCCATGTATTCGGTGGAAATATTTGTCTTAGAGTATATCTGCACTGGAGGTATTGTAACCGCTTATATCACTGGCCATTTAATATGTCAACATACATGGGCCGGCCTTTGTTTGAGTTGAAACAAAAAAAAACTTTTGTTTATGTTGTTTTGAATTGCCAGAGTACTAACACGATTCCATCTGACATTGGAATTCAAACAGAGATACTAAAAGACTGAGATCAAACGTTTGAAACATTTTTTGAGTGGTGTGGAAAGGTACGAGTACGAGTTCTATTACGACTCGAGACTTCTAAACTTGAAGTCGTCTCGACTCCATTCCGGGTGTTGAAGACACTTTGTAATTCCAAGCTCACAAGCTCTGACAAGGGCATGCACCTTCGAAAAAGTCGGATGAATTATTAATGCTGTGTGAGACAGAATACGCATTCGGGGTGGATTGATATGGTTTGAAATTGATCGTTGGACCACACCAATTAGACAGCGCTGTTCTGGGAGGCATGTCCCTGGCAAACTTGTTACGCTGACTATGTGCCTGCGAGGAATTCCGCTGCATGCTAATATGCACTTCCACTCGGGAGAAAAAATACACAGCTGCGCCTTATAAGCAGTTTAAATTCCTTCAGGTCTGTGTGAACGGCTGTTACGCGTTGGCATTCAGCACACTCACATGAGTCGCTCTGAGACAAATCGCAACTGACGTGGCCAATGAATAATACAAATAGTATACATGCCATCATTAATAATGCACAAGCCTGCTGCAGCGAAGGCAGGGAATACTTGTGTATCTCAAGTATGCGGAGATGATGGCCCTCATCCAAACGTGGGGGCGTCAACTACACTCTGTTGTGTCTCAGGATGCCGATACCGAAAGCATGACAGCAGCATATAGTCAATAATGTACAACCGTGATGTAGAAATGAGGCATCACACAGTTGGCAGATTAGCAAAGTGTGCTATAGGCCTACATAGTGCTGGCATAGCTCAGTGGTTCTCAACCTTTTCAGTCCGTGACCCCCCAAAACAATCATATTTGAACTGGGGACCCGGCGACCCGTACCCTGATATGCACTTTGTAGATGGGGCATTTCAATTTAGTTTGACTCGGTTCCACAGAGTCAAACTAAATTGAGGTCTTATTTTATTCATGGACGCTCAGGCGCATCAAACGGCAGGCCTGTCAAGAGTGTCTCGGCCACGTGTGTGTGTGTGTGTGTGTCTGATGATGACCTTTGTTTCAGGATCAACAAATCATTTTAACTCTGAGCTGACAGCTGAGAAGCTGTTTGGCGACGTTGGGGGTTAAAATGAAAAGCGTGTTCAGCAGGGGTCACGGGGTCATGGGGGAAGTACGTCCTCACAGACTAAGACCCTCGCTTTGCCTCCGACCTCTCGCTGACTCCAGAACGCTCCATTCCGTCGTGGTCGCTTGTCATCAGTGGTGGAAAGTAATATTTGGAGGTATACTTTACTTAAGTATTTCCAATACTTTTACTTTACTACCACTACATCTCAAAGGCAAATATTGTACTTTTACTCCACTACATTTAATTGAAAACTTTAGTTACTATAGTTACTTTATTATTACAAATAATAATAACATTAACATTAACCAATTCAGCCCTAGATTCATTCATTCATTTATAAGCTCACAATGTGTCGACGCATTTTGAGCTTGTAGATCTGCTATTTAAAAAATAATAGTAACACTTTATAATAACTATACACTATTAAGCATTAGTTAAGCATTAGTAAATACTTAATTCATCATGAAGTCTTCATTTGTAAACCATTATAATGTTGTACTTCATGTAGAAGAGCATACTATGCCTTTCATGCGGAAGGTTGTGCTAGGGCATGGTTGTGCGAGGGCATGCTGTCAGATCTGAGCCAAGTCTCCTGAGGAGACGTGTCTGAACTGAAGCCTGCCCTGCGTCATACCTACATCCGGATGTAAAAAAAAAACCCCAAAACAATCTCAATAAAATATTTATTTTCTGACATTTACTTGTATAACACAGTACTTCTACATTGCAGTATTGATACTTTTACTGAAGTAAAACATGCGAGTATACTTTTTCCACCACTGTAAGACCCTCGGGTTCCCTCCGACCTCTCGCTGAACTCCGAAACGCTCGATTCCGTCGTTCTGCCGCTGGTCATGTGGCGTCGGGCCTCCGTGATTGCGGCTGGACGTGACAGTTGTTTACCCGGAGCCATACGAGCACGGTGAAGTCAAGTGTTTACCTGGAGCCATACGAGCACGGTGAAGTCAAGTGTTTACCTGGAGCCATACGAGCACGGTGAAGTCAAGTGTGGTCAGAGAATCTGGCTACGGGCAGTGGTGGAAAGCAGTGTTGTTTTCGTCGACTAAAACTAAGACGAAACATGTTTGTCGACTACTACTTTTTTTCAAACTAAATGGAAACTAAATGAGAACTAAGCTGATGACTAAAATTAAGACTAAATATATTGACAATTCCGTCAACAAATAAAATGTTAAGAAGGGACTAGTGGACAAGAGATCCACTAAGTAATTTTACACTTGGTTGAATGCTGAAAATAGCAGATCTAGAAGTAAACATGCGACGCGTTGTGAGCTTGTAGATCGGCTATTTTCAAGTGTAAAATCAGTCATTACAACGCCATCAAAGCCTGCCAAAATACATTTTAGTCGACTAAATCAACTGTAGACATTTAGTAGAGTAAAACTAGACTAACACTAAAACATTCCAGGTGACTAAAATGTGACTAAAACTGAATGAAAACTATTCAAGGGACTATGACTAAAACAAAATTCAAAATGTGCTGCCAAAAACAACATTTGTGGAAAGTAACTAAAGCACATTTACTCATGTACTGCATATACTTACAGTTTTTAACTTCGAAACAATAACGGCTTTCTCAAAACTGCACACACAAAACTGAAAACCTCACACACAAAATTCTAAACCCTGACTCTCCTTTGCAAGATGACTCTTTGCCATCAAATTTCTTAACTGTTCCCAACATGGAAATCGTGTTTTCATTTGGTACACACAGCCATATTTTCAAATGACACACACACACACACACACGCACGCACGCACGCACACACACACACACACACACACACACACACACACACACACACACACACACACACACACACACACACACACCATTCATTGAGTACAAAGAGGTTAAGTGCAGAGACAAACACACATTTGCACACCGTAAGAGTGTTGTATTAGAGTAGACAATTAATGTATTAGAGTAGACAATGTGCATAATGTGAATTCACAATGACACCACGCTGTACATTAATTGTCCCTCCTGATTGCATTTTTGCACAGCTTTGTGTGTAGCTAATATAGGCGCATGGAATGTGATGATTTGATTGGTTGATGTATGATGATGGTGTATGGTGATAATAGTGCCCCTCACTTCACACAAGGGTGATGGTTTTTTCTTTCTATACAGTAAGAGGCCCAAATTATTTTCCATTACCATCGTCCTTGCTCCCATATTTGGAGAACCCAGCAGTATCTTGGTAAAAGGGGGCCTTGGCATAGCACACGCTAACGTCTCCATTCTATTCATGCTTAGCCAGGCCTCCTACATTCCAGCTTCAAAATCCTGTCCCTCTCTCTCTCTCTCTCCTTCTCTTCTTCTCTCTCTCTCTCGTGCGCTTTCTTTTCTCATGTGTCAAGAGCTTGGCACTCGGCTTCTGGATCATCGCCACCTCCTTGTCTTTCAGGAACGCTGAGGTATTAATACAAAGACGATGAGTGTGAGGGGAGAGAGACTGGATCTCTCTCTGGGGGAATGGGTCCACGGGGTGGAATGAGTCTGAATAGACTTGCAGGCTAAGTTTTGAATGGAAGCAGAGGAGTTATGCGTTGCGATGGCTCTTTTTTCCACTTCCCCCTGGGGGGGGGAGTGGGGAGGGGGATTTGGCCGGTGTGAATGGCTCAGTTTGTTCTGCGGGTGACCAAACATGGCACTTGAATGTTGGTCAGGACAAAGCCCAATGCTTGCGAGAAACAAAGGCAAAGGGATTGACCATGAACTAGTCAAGTGCCCCATTCTGTTGTATCTCTGGACTCACAGCTTGGGCTCAGAACATGGCTTTGGCTGTGGTCAGGGTCCCACGTCTCTCCATACACACTCTGTGTGGTCGGACACTGACACAACAGTGGAATTAGACCATTCTTCATTTCCCTGGGAACCTTCAGAGCCTAATAGTGAAAGAAACACAACTCTCTGTCAAGTGATGACAAAAAAGGTGGTTTCAGCTTGTATACGACCTGAACCCAGATGACCCTGCATAGACATGTAAGATCTCTCAAGATCTCTGTTGAACTAAAATGTTTGTTTGAGACACTGGTAATATAATACTTGGACAAAAGGCCTATTCAAGTACTGTAAGGGATACTGAGATCAATACCACAGAACTTTGAATAATTGCCACCGATGAACCTGAAAGAAAAATAGAATACAATACAATGGAATATCCCGCTTATCAGGCTCTTTAGAAATCAAAGTACAGTGGACACAGATGCTGTATCTGGTTTACAAACCAACAATTCCATCATCATCATTTTTCGACCGCGGTCGAGATGATGGATTTCACAATGACACGCCAGACTATTCCAAATGCAGCTTAATTAGTGTCTCATTGATAAAAGAGTAGTGGGGCGTTTTGTGCACTTGTGTCCACGCTAATTAGCTGTTCGATTACATGGAGCTAATAGTCGACGACAGTGGCTGGCAAAATCAGCAGCAGATCAATGGGTCCTCAAGGAGAATTAGTGTTACAGTATAGT